>NW_017806002.1:1050648-1083763 GCF_001891065.2 Hippocampus comes
CTGAGATAAAATATACCAACGGGGGGGGGGGGGGTAAATTATCCAAAAAGAAAATACCCGATCAATGTGTATGAAATAAACCCCAGCATTCATGACATCCAGCGAGATGCCAGTTCTATGAGCATCACAGGATTCATTTTGCGCATGATTTCTTTTTTGAGACATTTATTCCAAAGGTGGGACTACCTTCATGGTCATGAGAGATTTCAGCTCCACAAGCACAAAGGATTTTTAAAAAAATTGAGGCCTCAGTTCAGTGAGCATCAAAGTTTGAACTCTACTTCTTCTCAGTACTGTTTCACTTATTTTTGGCTCCTGTGGCCTCATTTATGATTCGAATGAATATCATTCGCCATCTCGGCATACCTCACAAGACCTCAGTTCAGCGAGGATCAAAGGAATAACATTGTATTTGTGTTTTGCTTTTTCTTTGTCTGTTTAGCTGTCTGTTTAGCTATACTTATTCCAAAGGATGAGCAGACATCATGGATGAGGTCATGTGATGCACTCGCATATGATGTGAGACCCCAACCTACCCCATAAGAACTTCACAGAAGAATACAAGAATAGTTTGGCCTTTTTTTTTGCTTTTTCATTGGCTTCTCGCGATACTTCAGTTCAGTAAAAATTCAACAATTGTTTCTGGACGTTTGACAAATTCTGCTGAACCGGAGTAGATGCTTCAGTATTCATGGAAGTACTGATCTGTCAAAATCTGAAACGCACTCAAATGCGAGTCGACGGACTCGTGTTGGTTTCTGAAATGTGAATTTGGTGACTAAAGTGAATTCAAAGATTTGTTTCCAAATACAGAGTATGCGGTAGGTTTGAAGGTAATTGCTGAAAACACATGCAAAGCCAGAGAACAATGTAATACCGATACTGTTTGGATTTTGTGGCAACTGTTTAGGGTTTCTCCCACGCTTCTATTGAAATGAATTGTGGCAAAAACATCACTATGGAGCTTACATTAAAATATATGTAGGTGTGTAGGCGATACGTTTTCTAACTTAGCTCAGCATTAAAGTGTCCCTTCAATGAAGCTATGGACTGAGTATCTGGTCAGAATGAGATGAGCTCTGCCGATTTGTGAAAACCGCAGTCTCCGGCTTTTCCTTGACCAATGTAATGTCTTCTCACCCTGATTCAAAATTTGCTTGGCTATAATTTAACATTTGTTGCTGTTGTTCTTGGTAGTTATTTCTTATCACTGTTCGGCCTGTTAATTTGTGTTTATGTTTTACTGTTCATTGTTGTTAACTTCTTTTTCTGCTTACAATTAACGCCTGAGGCCTATCTGCAACACGGATTACCTTTAAACCTTTGACATCTGACATGTTTTTTCTTGCTTATGTGGCTGTTAAAACAGCTTTCAAAAGGTGTAACTTTAAAACTTGACTTTAAAATCGGATTCCCATTTATTCTTGTGGGAAATATTTGAAAACTGGAACTTAAAGGAGGTTGCATCCCAAATTATATTGCTCATTGTACACATGACATACGCAACCAAATTTGAACTGACACAGTTTTACGAAATCAAGGCCAAAGTGAATCAGAGCATCTCTGTTATATGATTAAGAGTTATAGGGCAATTCAGCCCTATGTGTATAATAAGTAAATATAGTGTAGTTGATCACATCTTATTTGACGTCAATGACGTGACAGAGCCGCAGGGCCCTTTTGCTGTTTTCCGAGTAAAATATCTGATCATCTGAGCGTCCCAAACTGAGCTGTCACAGGCGATTAGCGGAGGAACAATTCGTATTGGTATCCCAAAGAGCATGGGGTGCTCACGAGAGAGCGCCGGCCACAACTGGAATCAATGTCACCGTTCAGATCATCACGCATTGCAGATTCACCATGTAAGATGCATTTGGTGTGCCGCCTCGCCGTCTAAGGCCTCCATTCATTCGCAGATTTTTTTTTTTCCACAAAAACTTGGTCAGCCTAATAACGACACTTTCCTCAGGAAACTTCAGCCCTTGCCTTGTGGGGTCCAGAGCGTTGTGTGTGTCACGATGTTTGTCTGTCCCGCCAAAGCCAATTGCGTCCACCCAAAATGTTTTCCTAAACTCGCCTTATAATCTTGTTATTCCTTTCGGTCAAACTCGTGTGTGAGTAATGTGTGAAAATAAGGCAGTTAGACATGTAAATAATGTAAAGCGCGGTTTGCAACGCTGGCCAGTTGGATATTTTGACATTTTTTTATGGTTTGTCGAAGAATCGCTATTTTCAGTCACTGGACGGTGCACTCAAAAGATGCGAGGCCTCCTCCTATTTGGATATATTTCGTGAGAAATCTTTAACTGTTTCCATGTAGCTGTTTAAAGTGATTAAAAATACTCATATGCACAAATGTTTCACAACACAGAACTGAACATCAATAAATAAATAATGCATGTATTATAAGTTACACGATATGATAGTTGGCCCGGCATGACTCTTTCCTGCACAGCTTTATAGTAAAAGAGGTTAACCTCCATGTTACACCGCTGGCAGCAATTATCCTCCTTATTTAGTGATAGATACACCGCTAATGTAACCAATTTAGAACATACACTGTATAACTAACTGTTTTCACAGCAGTTTTGATTTACATTGGGTCCTTTAGAATTTGTTTGTTTTTATTGAGGTTTGAGCAGACATGGCCATATACGATATGCATCAGATTTTTACCCCACAAATTAACCAGGCAGAGTTTACGTGCCAATCAAATGGCAAAAGACTATATTGCAAGACTTGTAGCTAATGCTAGTACAGTAGTTCTAAGGCAGATTCTGTGGCGGTTCACGGGTGGCCATGGTTTTGCGGCAATTCAAATTTTGAATCGGAGTTGCAAGATGTGGCGACGTTGCAGGTTCTAGCCAGTCAAAAGAGCACGGACACTTTCACACAAGCAAAAAATCCATTTGTAAGCGCGCAAGACACAGCCACTCACCACGCAATGCCAAGTAATAGAAATAGAGTGCAATACACATATTGTATTTTACGGTGTCCACCCACTTCTCCCGACGCCACATTCAATTTTAATTTCGGTTTTAGCCCTAATGCGAGTTATGCTTAATAACGTTGGCCTGTGATTATTTTGGAGTAGTAAAACATTAAATTTAACGTTAGTTCAACTGGTGTTGAAGCCTATGATTGATGTTCTGTATGTATATATAGAACATCCCAGAATCGCGTACACCCACTTAAAAAATCCCCACTACACCACTGATAAAATCGGTCAAAAGATATCTCCGATGTCAAAACCCACATAAATTGAGGTACCGCTGTCCCAGACATAACCTGTCTTCAAAAAAGCGCGCTGCACACTGGGTAACATGCAAACATGCTCATACTATCTTATAAATAACGGGATTGTTTTCGCCAATTATGCATGGTAGCGGCCACCTTATACAATAGTAAGGCACAAAACAATGCAAAAGAATTTAATTTAAAAAAACTCCATGGTATGCTATGGTCCATGTGTGTACAATATACTAACTCGTGATTAAAATGATGTCTTCTCTCACCAGTTATTAATCATAACCCCGAATTTGCACAATAGAAATAAACAGAACGAAGAAATAATCCAGAATCGATTCCGCACAGGCATACGTGCAAACTATTTTATAAATAATTTGATCGCTTCTGCTTCCAGATATCCGCGATTACCATCTCATTTTACAACAGAATGATTTGGAATAATTGAGAGTAAATAAATAAAGAAATAAATAAAATCAAGGCGGCAGCATGCTTGGTCCCTCATTGACACGTTAGTGCACTTTGCATGTGTCAAATAATTTATGCTATGAATTTCTCTCATCAATGATTCATGAAAAACACAATTTATTTGACAATAAAAATCAACAGAATGACAGAAAATGATTAAGAGTGACACGTGCACATGTCTCATAAGTAAAGTGGTTTCATCTCTGCCAGTTATTCATAATAGCCACCTTGTATAATAGAAATAAACAGAGAGTCTAAAAAACAATCTCGACTTGAACCATGAGGCCTCCCCACCGCCACGGGATTCTAAGTTCATTCAAGTTCTTTATTCATTTTCTAATGCTACACAACACATCTGTCCCATCGTCGCACCTCTGAAGTTCACCATGACGGTGAGAGGAGCACAAAATTCAATCTAAAGTTTTATATTTTACCATCCTGCCTGGATATGTTTTTATAAATCTATCCATACACTATGTATGAAGACAGCAGGATATATTCAGAATGACAAAAAAAAGGCCCCATCTCTTTTTGTATCTTGGGTGACCTCTCCTCACAGAAAACACACAAATGCAGAAAAACAAGCTTTACACAACACGAGTGTGAAATCAGCATGTTCCGAGACCGCATGGGTAGCTGAGATTGCGGTGGCCACAAATGTCGACATCACGCATGGCAGTGACCCCTCCATTCACCATCATCGGCCAATTCTGGAAAAAAAATCAGCCTTTCATTACTGCCGAGTTCCTGGAAGTGAATTAAAATGAAATCTGCTGGTGATATAAGGCAACATGAGGGGAATACAAATGACAGAAAGGGTTGATGTAATACATGGAATATATTCCTCAAGCAATCCACCACACAATATTCAATTATAAAAGCATCTTATTTCTTTGCTTCTTGTTTGTTTACGTACCTTCCATGAACACAACCGGCAGCACTGGACCGCAAACATTTCCTTTTAAGTACACATTGACACTTTACAGGAAACAGCCCGCAACAATTAACAAATTTCGGCAAACGCTAAGAAAACGAAGAATCGTCTTACTGGTTATGAATATATGCGTGTACACAACATTTGGGCTCTGCTTTTGATTAATCAGAGTTGCGAACCTAGCAAACACACACTATTAGTGGCACACTCTGGAGCGAGGGGCTACTCAAGTACCCCGGGAGCAGTTCGGGGTATTTGTGTCTTGCTCAAAGGACCCACTAGTCATGCGAATTTGACAGTGGATGGTCTATTGATGGATCATCTCAAGCGCTGTCCACACTTGATGAAGCAGTTTTGTTTTTGCCCACATTCTTCTGCTGCTTGATAAATTGAACTAGGATCCCTTCACGGTGGAAGGTGATGCATGTCAATCTCTCACTCCATTCCTTCCTTCACTCGCGGACAACACCAAGATACTTAAACTTTTCCACTTGGGGCAAGATCTAATTTCTGACCCGAGGGCACTTGAGGCTATCCAACCTTGGACCATGGCCTCAGAATTGGAGATACTGATTTTCATACCACCCGCTTTACACTTTTCAGCAAGAGGTGAGGATTTTGGATCAATGAGACCCACAGATCCACATCATTTGAAACATGAGACATACTCGTGAAGTCACCAAACCGGGCCCTCTAAACGCTTGAACTGAACCTAGACATTCTGTCCATAAAGACAATGAACAGAATCAGTAATAAAGGGCAGCCCTGGTAGAGTCCACCTCTCACGAGACACAAATCAAGATTTTTTTTCCCAGTAATCTGGACCAAACACTGAAACTGGTCATACAGGGACAGGACAACCCATATCAGAGGGGCAGGGATCCCATGACGCCCCACCCGCCAGAACTGAACAAACACACATGCACCATCCAGAATGCTGAGGGCGTAGAGCTGGTCTACGCCCTCAGCAGCCACTGCCTGGTGGTCACTGGTCATTATTGATTTTTCATCAATCCATCGATTTTCTAAACCGCTAATCCTCACAAGGGTTGTGGGCGTGATGGAGTCTATCCCAGCTGTCTTCGGGCAGTAGGTGGGGTACACCCTGAACTGGTTGCCAGCCAATCGCAGGGCACACATAAACGAACAACTGTGCGCACTCATATCTAGGGACAATTTAGAGTAAACCATTAACCTGCCATGCATGTTTTGGGAATGCGGGAGAAAATCGGAGTACCCAGAGAAAACGCACAAAGGCACTGGGAGAGCATGCAAACTCCACACTGTAAGGTCGTAGCCGGAATCGAACCCTACAAATCTGCACTGTGAGACCAACGTGCTCACCAGTCGCTCACCATACCGCCATAAATGATTTTTTTTTTTAAACGCACTGAAGGCTTCCTCACGGAGCATCTCCACGCGAATCACTGCCGCCATCTATCGAAATAAAGTTGTATCGCAATCACGTCTGACTCAACATAATCACGTGATTGTTAAGGCTGCTCGCATATTTATGACTTTTGATTTTTACTCATTAGTAGACATTTTTATAACCGGATTTACAAAGTAAACTTTATTTTAAACGAGCACCAAAAACGAATGAACGCTCATCCCATATCCCAACGAAGATTATACAGTCGAATAGAGGAATTTGCTTAAATGACAACAAGACATCATGTCCGTTTTTACGATAATCTTTATGTACAATTTGGAAGTAAAACGAAATGCACTTGGTTCCGAGTTGACTTAATTCACATTTGGAAGAATTTGTTTTAACAAATGTCACATCGCCGCCGCAGGAGGAGGACAGAGTGGCATAAACTGGCAACCCAATCCAACGTTTACTCTTCATTGAAATTAGCTTCCTTCCCTCGCGTCATTTTTTGTTGCACCTGTCGAGCTAGAAACTCAGTCATGGCCGGAAAGAGAGCCTTGGTCATCCTGTCCAAGGGTGCGGAGGAGATGGAGACTGTTATCCCGGTGGACATCATGCGAAGAGCGGGGGTTCGTAACTTTGTCCTTGGGATACTTTGGTTTTTAGCGGTTAGCAAGCTAACGCTCGTATTCTGGAAGTTCTTGCAGTTATACAGTGACTCCACTTGTCACAACTAAGCATACAGTGCACCGATTTAAACGTTTTGTAGCGTGTATCTCTGCAAAGCGTATATTTTATGCGCAAGTGACAGTTTATAGTGTCGAGCGCTTGTTTTAATCCTGTCCTATTAGTACGACGGAAAACTGAAAATGTCAAAGGTGAACGACCCGCTGGAGTCCTTTTACGACTGTCAAAATAATCTGTTACCATTACAGTAACACTGCCTCGATGCCACTGTATGCTATGTACTGTAACAATGCCATGACCACATACTGTAGTGTCATTGGCAGAAACTTCATGTGCGCTAAATAATGTAATATTAAAGATGTGAAGTGAGGGAAATATGATGCCAATGGATGATGTTTGCACAATACCATTACAGATTACAGTGACGGTGGCAGGGCTGACGGGTAAAGAGCCGGTGCAGTGCAGCAGAAATGTCATGATCTGTCCCGATGCAAGCTTGGAGGATGCAAGAACAACGGTTGGACTGAGCGATCACCTTGAAGTGAAACTATGTAAAGAATTGGAGATACTGATTTTCATACCACCCGCTTTACACTTTTCAGCAAGAGGTGAGGATTTTGGATCAATGAGACCCACAGATCCACATCATTTGAAACATGAGACATACTCGTGAAGCCACCAAACCGGGCCCTCTAAACGCTTGAACTGAACCTAGACATTCTGTCCATAAAGACAATGAACAGAATCAGTAATAAAGGGCAGCCCTGGTAGAGTCCACCTCTCACGAGACACAAATCAAGATTTTTTTTCCCAGTAATCTGGACCAAACACTGAAACTGGTCATACAGGGACAGGACAACCCATATCAGAGGGGCAGGGATCCCATGACGCCCCACCCGCCAGAACTGAACAAACACACATGCACCATCCAGAATGATGAGGGCGTAGAGCTGGTCTACGCCCTCAGCAGCCACTGCCTGGTGGTCACTGGTCATTATTGATTTTTCATCAATCCATCGATTTTCTAAACCGCTAATCCTCACAAGGGTTGTGGGCGTGATGGAGTCTATCCCAGCTGTCTTCGGGCAGTAGGTGGGGTACACCCTGAACTGGTTGCCAGCCAATCGCAGGGCACACATAAACGAACAACTGTGCGCACTCATATCTAGGGACAATTTAGAGTACACCATTAACCTGCCATGCATGTTTTGGGAATGCGGGAGAAAATCGGAGTACCCAGAGAAAACGCACAAAGGCACTGGGAGAGCATGCAAACTCCACACTGTAAGGTCGTAGCCGGAATCGAACCCTACAAATCTGCACTGTGAGACCGACGTGCTCACCAGTCGTTCACCATACCGCCATAAATGATTTTTTTTTTTAAACGCACTGAAGGCTTCCTCACGGAGCATCTCCACGCGAATCACTGCCGCCATCTATCGAAATAAAGTTGTATCGCAATCACGTCTGACTCAACATAATCACGTGATTGTTAAGGCTGCTCGCATATTTATGACTTTTGATTTTTACTCATTAGTAGACATTTTTATAACCGGATTTACAAAGTAAACTTTATTTTAAACGAGCACCAAAAACGAATGAACGCTCATCCCATATCCCAACGAAGATTATACAGTCGAATAGAGGAATTTGCTTAAATGACAACAAGACATCATGTCCGTTTTTACGATAATCTTTATGTACAATTTGGAAGTAAAACGAAATGCACTTGGTTCCGAGTTGACTTAATTCACATTTGGAAGAATTTGTTTTAACAAATGTCACATCGCCGCCGCAGGAGGAGGACAGAGTGGCATAAACTGGCAACCCAATCCAACGTTTACTCTTCATTGAAATTAGCTTCCTTCCCTCGCGTCATTTTTTGTTGCACCTGTCGAGCTAGAAACTCAGTCATGGCCGGAAAGAGAGCCTTGGTCATCCTGTCCAAGGGTGCGGAGGAGATGGAGACTGTTATCCCGGTGGACATCATGCGAAGAGCGGGGGTTCGTAACTTTGTCCTTGGGATACTTTGATTTTTAGCGGTTAGCAAGCTAACGCTCGTATTCTGGAAGTTCTTGCAGTTATACAGTGACTCCACTTGTCACAACTAAGCATACAGTGCACCGATTTAAACGTTTTGTAGCGTGTATCTCTGCAAAGCGTATATTTTATGCGCAAGTGACAGTTTATAGTGTCGAGCGCTTGTTTTAATCCTGTCCTATTAGTACGACGGAAAACTGAAAATGTCAAAGGTGAACGACCCGCTGGAGTCCTTTTACGACTGTCAAAATAATCTGTTACCATTACAGTAACACTGCCTCGATGCCACTGTATGCTATGTACTGTAACAATGCCATGACCACATACTGTAGTGTCATTGGCAGAAACTTCATGTGCGCTAAATAATGTAATATTAAAGATGTGAAGTGAGGGAAATATGATGCCAATGGATGATGTTTGCACAATACCATTACAGATTACAGTGACGGTGGCAGGGCTGACGGGTAAAGAGCCGGTGCAGTGCAGCAGAAATGTCATGATCTGTCCCGATGCAAGCTTGGAGGATGCAAGAACAACGGTTGGACTGAGCGATTTCCTTGAAGTTAAACTATGTAAAGACTTTGAAACCCGGTTAAGTTCTTGTGTGATGTCTATCTCAGGGCCCCTTTGATGTGGTGCTTCTTCCCGGGGGAATGCCAGGTGCGCAAAACCTGGCGCAGGTGAGAAATCCGCAGAACACAATTCATTTTCAGTGAATTTTGCAATATCTTGAGAACATCTAGTCAAATCTGACTTTTGAAATCTGTGGCTCCAAAAGAGATACTGATAAAATCAATGAGAAATATTCCGCTCTTTGTCAACAATGGAACCTCTATTTGCAAATTGCGCTACATTCATAAAGTTGCCCAAAACTTGCCTCACATCATATGAGAGATCAGCAAATCTCACCAGACTTTTAGCTCAGTGAGCGTCGAAGGATCAATTCTGCATGAACTTTTTAAGGGGGCTTTTTGATGTCTGTGTTTATTGCTGTTCGTACTTTTTTCAAAAGAAGCGGCATCAATATAAAATAAAAAACTAAATAAAAATAGGCATTGAGGAGTCCACAAACGTTTGGTTAGAAGTACAGTACATTACAATACATCTTAATTTATATAGCATTTTCACAACAGCTGCAGCTGTAACAAGCACTAACGAGTACTGCAAGCTGAAAATGTGCATTGTGCAAAAAATACCGCCAGCCAGTGACTAATGAAATTTACAAACACAGCAACAACACAATAAAATAATTGGGGTGGGGGGTGTAATTATAAACATGTTTCTTCTACTTTGTTTTTTTTTTCTCCCTTGTTTTGGGGGGGGGGCAAACCCCTTTTGATGTGGATATGGGAGGTTTTGGCTGATCATTTATTTATTTATTTTGTAGAATGTTTTTGCAACAACTCACCCTCAACGTGCTGATGGAAAACTTATGGCCCACTCCATCATTTAAGTTGCTTATCCCTGGTCTAGCATATTCAAACATGTACATGAATACACCCCATCGCACATGTACAATGAACAATGAACACCCTCATTAAAACATTCTTGCATCATTGCCGATAGATGAAAAACACTTTAACTGGATAGGATCATAAACGACAAACGCAATGCATCCGGCCTGTACACAATCGCAAACCCATGTTACATGATTGTATTTAGTTACTTTATTTCACACAAACACTTTCACATAAGGCTCATCAAGAGTATGAGGTAGCAAACCAGCACGCAATAAAAAAAAATGTTCAGGAAAACAGGCAATTGTAATGTTCGAGTAGACGACAGGAAACTGCATTAGGAGAGAACCCAAGGCATACTTTTACTTTTCCCGGCTGCAGGCAAAAAAAAAAGAAAAAATGCAAGACTGTATGCAGACAAAAAAAAAACCAAAACTAAACATTATCAGTGAATTTAAACCTAACAACAACATCAAGGATCCACCAGCTGGTGCCAAAGTAATAAATTACTGCTTTGGCCTGAGCTCAAAAACAGTGAATAGACCAGATTTTCAAAAAATAAGTCAGCAGAGGTTCACCCTAAAAAAAATGCAAATATGCAAATTCACAAATGTCAAAGTCACAGCACAGCGTGTTCTGCCTGTGATTCACTGTGCATCTGCTTCCTTCACTGTCTTATTCTCTCTCTCTTTCTCTTGCAGTCTCCTGTCGTGAGCGAGGTGCTGAAGGACCAAGATGGCAGGAAAGGCCTCATTGCGGCCATCTGTGCAGGTGCAGTCAACAATAAACAGACGAATGTTTCGCTGGTACTAACATGGCCTCGCCAATTTGTTGCAATGTTAAAAGTCCTTACGAAATTCGCTGGTTTAATGACCAAATTAGCTGCATAACTGATGGATCAAATTAAATCAAACAGTCTACCATTGTAGGCTATGTTCAGGGGTTGGACTGCAAACCCAATTCCAATGAAATTGGGATGTTGTGTTAAACCTAAATAAAAACAGAAGAGAATGACTTGCAAATCATGCTCAGAAACTGTTCATCTCAAATCCAAAGTGACGCAACACCTCAATCAACAGGGATCCGTTAGTCATTGCAGGAGCTTACAAAACTAAAATTCAAACCCAATTTCATGACAAAAACGTTGACAAATGTACTTTACAAATATGTTCGTCTGTGGCAGGAAATGATTCGATTCCAGTTGACAAATATGAACATACACGGCAGCGAATGAGTTGAAAAATGTTACGTTTTATGAAAACTACGATCTTCATTTTGCTTGTAATTGGCACTTAATGGCTAAAGCTACCTTTCAAAAGTCTTAATATAAATATTTGGATAATTAATAAATAATTAAATAACATATTCTAAAGTATTAAAAAAAAACCTTGAGTGATGACTGAAGATTATAATGGGCGGACCCATCAATAACCATGTTAGAGGGTGAACAAGTTTCAAGTACGCACTGTGCATAATGTGGCTTTGGCTAGTACAGTTTCATATTTAGGCAGAATCGGGCACTTGGACTGTCAGTGTGAATTCAGCCTTTTAAATGCTCCTGTAATGGCTTCCTTAAATACAAAGACCTTTACTTGACTCGTGTTGAGAGAAAGAGGACACTCAAAGGACATTATGACAAGGGACTCCAGCGACCAATATGGCAAAGTAGATTGAAGAATGTCCTAGAAAATAGCCGTAACACTCACAGGAACTGGCAGTATAATGAAGCTGCCAGTAAGAAGGTCCCTTGCCAGAATGTGTTCCTGACTGAAAAGACTTTTTTTTTTTTTTTTAATTGTGGGTGACCATTGATGTTTGCATGCAAAAAAATAAAAAATAAATTGCATATGTGTGCGATCACTCTAATGGTAAGCACTTATCTCTGTCTGCCTTCCGTCCTTTTGGGTGGTAGGATTAGCCGTAACAAGATTTGTTTGCAGTCTGCAGTCCTGCCAGGAGAAAGTGTAATAATTAGACTGCATGGGATGGCCGCCAAGGGGCATAATCAATAACTTTCTATTTATTAACAGTTTTTCGATGAGCTCACTGCAGTGCTTGGCCTTTGCCGAAGGTAATGCAGCAGCATTCACTGTCTTCTGCCATCCCCCCTCCCCCCTTTTTTCATACGCACGCGCGCGCACACACACACACACACACACACACACACACACACACACACACACACACACACACACATTGATACAGTATAAATAACTATCTCATTGTGGTGCATTGTGTAAAGTGGCTGAATTTCTTAAAACTTATCGATGTCCTATTGCTGATGACTGGAGAATGGAAAAAGGTACAATCAAACTTTTTCTCGTGAAAGAAGAGTCTTATTTCATTTGGTGGATTTAATGTAAAAATAATTATAGTAACACTATCTGTGGGTTTTGACAAATCGGTCAAAATGCTCTAAAATGGCTGGCATTCTCGGGTTCTGATCAGTCCAAATGGCTGGCATTGAATGAGTGAAAAGGCTTCACGAGCCTGGAACAGATTGCCTACAGTATTTCGAGTGAGTAATATTGTTTTGAAATTGAAAGCATCTTGGAAGTCAGTCAGTGTCACGGATTGGATTGTGTTTGATTTGGAGGTTAGACTGTATTTGAATTTGTCAATCAGTACTTTCCGCTTCTATGCGGTTTGCCTTGCCTGCAAAGCTTGTATCCAAATGGCATTAGGATGAAGCACTGGAGCGATGCACATAACACAAATGTCTGATGAGTCATTTTATGTAACAGAACATTAATGAACCCTAACAGCTTCTCTTCCCCTCCCACCGCAGGTCCCACAGCTCTTTTGGCTCATGGCATCGGCTACGGCAGCACTGTGACCACACATCCGGCCATGAAAGACAAAATGATGGCTGGAGGTGAGATCAAAATCAACAACCCTAATTCCAAATGCTAAGAAAAAGAGCAGCTCGTGATGTTCATATTTTGCTGCAGGAAGTCATGCCCTACTCCACAAAACTGGAAAAAGGGAAAATGTCATTATACCATTGAAGGGGCAAGTCGATTAGCATCAGCAAGGTGCCATGAACTGACAACAACAATGACAACGCCTACATAAATGCACCAAGGCCACTTTTTCCACTCACAATCACTCCTTGGGACAATCTAGTGTTCAATTAAGCGAACATGTATCTATTTTATCAGAGAGGACAGGCAGCAAGAAAACGGAGCTCTGTAGTCGAGTTCAGACTGTGAAGCGTAAAATATGCAGGGTACAGACTGAAGGCGTTTTTATTATTTGTAACCATGTCTTCTCAAATATTACAATAAGTGACATTGGCAAACCTGCTCAATCGTGCACACAGCAGTTGTTTAGTCACCGTTATGATTACAAGCTTGGCACAAATAGAATTGCGACTAAGTACTAGTTTGGTTAATAGAATGTCAATTGCTGTTCAAGCTAAGTAAATGCCTTGCTGTGGAACAAGGTAATGAGCGATTATACAAACTGGACTGTATCTGTATTGATTGGTTACACTAGATACCGCTTAGTCTGCCCTCTGTGGTAATTGATGTGGAGCTTCATTGCGGTATTCTACAAAACAGGAGTCTTGCACTCAATTTATGTGAGGGGTCGCTGGAGATAGTCTGTCTTTGCCTTGGGCTTCATCAAATAGTCCATGGACATCGTGAATGTGACGTGGAACAAAAGATAGCCCATTAAGGGTGGAGAATCTCTGATGAAATTCCCAAGAGTTCCCAGCAAAATTAATCTGGGGAATTTGGGAATAGTATGCATAATAATAAAATATTTTTTGTATATGTATTAAAAGACATGCAAAACAAAAAGCATGACATTTCAACAGATTTATTTCTAAGTACAACTTTATCAAATATATATAAATTGAATCATCAATTATTTCATTGAAGAAGAGAAACATGTTGAATTGCAAATTACTTATCAATGGCCACTTGCCTGAAAATCAGGTTGTTTTATTCAGGAAAAATGATTTTCCCCAACTTTTTTTTATCTCAAGTTATCGATACTCATTCACTGTCAACCCTTCCAGTGATTTGATTGTCGTAAATAAGAGCCAAACTTGAATTGTGTAAACTTATAGTTTATTCACATTAATCCCCATAAATAGCTGGCAGTTCCTATGTAAAGTTCCCAACTTTGCTATTTCCCATACTTTCACAAAGCGATCCTCAATGCAGCATAGTGATGCTATCATGATCTTGAAAAAACAGCAGGTGGCGCTGTCATACAGCTAGACACTATGAATCACTCGGAGATGAAAGCAGTTGCTGAATTTTGACAGAACACACTAGAAAGAAACTAGGTCACTTGCATTGGCCTGTGCCCATCCTTTCAGTGTGGTGGTCTCAGCCTGTTGCGCGAGTTTCTCCCTTCCCTACATCCTCATCCTAAGTATTTCCCTTTTGTCTGTTTTTAGATCACTATAAATATTCCGAGGCTCGAGTGCAGAAGGACGGCCATTACATCACCAGTCGTGGGCCCGGAACCAGTTTTGAATTTGCCCTGGCGATCGTAGAGGAGCTTCTGGGGGCTGAGGTTGCCGCTCAAGTCAAGGCTCCGCTCATTATGAAAGAGTGACTGTAGACGCTTCACCTCCACTCACAGGCCACAACTTCTCGGCACACCCGCGCAATCTGGTACATGCTCTGTCATAAAATTTTGACTTTTGCAGCTGATTTCTTCTAGCCATTTTCTATACTGCTTAACCTGTTCAGGGTCACGGGGAGCTGGAGTCTGTCCCAGCTAACATCAGACGAAAGGCAGACTACAACCTGGACAGGCTTACAGTCAGACATATCATATGGTACATATCGTAACCATTCACACTCACATTCACGGCAACACTTAGTGAGATCTTAATTCATGCTGCCTGCATTGAAGTGAAGCAAATAAAATACATCATCAGTTAAAAGATACACAAATGCCCAATTTGAATCAGAGGTCTTTATTTGACAATTTTTTTTTTTTCGTTTTGTGGTTGCACTTTACACCCCGCCCCCACCCCCGCAGCGAATTTAGGTAACAGAGAGATGAGAAACCACTCTTAGTTTGATGCAGTGCAGTTGTACACACACTGCAAACTACAACTGTGTGCATTGAATAGATATATTTGGAAGGCAATTTTTTTGCATTGGTGGTTCTCTTTCGTTCCGGTCTGAAGACTCTTGTACAGTCATCCTTCGCCCAGTCATGGTACACTATTTGCAAATTCGCTATTCACCTTTTTTCATCTTATCACAGCACTGTATTTGCACTTTCGTACGCTTTCTGACTCACTCAAAAATGCCACAAGATGCCACCAAAGCCCTTCTTAAAAAGGAATCAGTCTCAAGGAACTATTTTGAAGTAATACATATTTCGGAGAAACGAGCCTTCTATTTGGGGAGGATCTTAGCCTGGGTTGTTGTTCCTGTAAGTTAAGAGAGTTTTTGAATTGCATTCATGTACATGCGCTCTTCTGGGGCATGCTTTCAAAATCAAATCTGTAAACCTTTTATATTTTAAGGGCAATGTAAGAGGAGTTTTGAAATCACGTTAAACTGTTTTAGTATCATAGTTTTTGGTCAATTTAATAACAGATTTCAAGGGGGATGTCAGCATTTGCGAATCATGGGAGATTACTCAATGACCTTACTGTAAAGAAATTGTTTAAGAAGCTAGTAGTTGCTTCTGATCATTTCAGCATTTTCTAAATCAGTTTAGTACAGCTGTCGGAGGACTTCATAAAAACTGAAATGGCCCCTAAAGGGAAAAAAATGTCCGGATTTAACCAATAATATAGTCCGTGAGAGAAGAGTGCTCCTCCTTGAAACCAACCTTGATTGCCCTTTCATTGTGAACTATAATATGCCAAATCATTGCACAGAACAGCATTTCTGAATAACCTTCAATAAAGTCAGGGTTACAGCAATTTGTGCCAAGTTGAATTTTTTTTTGGGGGGGGGGTCAATGCACAACGCATGTTTTTGGAATGTGGGAGGAAACCAGAGTACCCAGAGAAAACCCATGCAGGCACGGGCAGAACATGCAAACTTCATACAGGAAGGCTGGAGCCGGAATTCGAACTGTGCACCTCTGCACTGTGAGGCCGGCCGGCGTGCCATCCCAAAACATACATATACAATCAATTTTAAATTGAGCATTACTAGCCCATATTTTATATCTCTTTATTTCACAACATCCCATGACTAATGGGAGGTGGTGGTGGGGGGGCTGACAAGTGAACACAGATGGAAGGACCAACAGGAGGATGACCAGGCTGCGGTGGATGCTAACATGTTGACAACATCGATCATGTGAAATTGCACACCTAATTAAATTAAACACACTTTAAGCAGTTAAGTGTTTTGAACAAATGAAACACGGCTGGGGAAGCGGTCCTCCTTCAAATCCTGTCCTGGTTGGTCGATACAAAACCCTCCTCATCAGCAGCGACAACCACGCAACCACGTCACTAAAACCTTTATAGCTGTCTAGAGGAAGAGAAAAGAAGTGAGCCCTGACTCAGAGCAGAAATTACATCATCAAACCAATTGCTCTGACCATGGGTAGACCGGAGGTAAATCATCTAATCTATTTCTCTAATGAAAAGTGTACCGTTGAGCCGAATGAATCATTATTATAGTTAAGGGGGAAGTCGACCCATACATTTTCTTTGCAAGAATATATGTTTGTTGTGAAAAGTGGTAAAATGCCTGAGATGGCTAAAAACGGATGGGTATGCTGCTTAAACTCATATTCCACAAACGCAGTATCATTCAGAATGATGTGTTTAGTGATGGCACAATTTTTTGGGGTTGACTTCCCCCTTTGATCACTTGTTTTTCTTGAAAACGAAAATATGAAAACAATGGTCAGGTTTACAAAACAGTTGCCCACTTATTTCTTAACGTTTTGTTGAGCAACCTTAAAGCTATTGCCCTCTGCACAATGGAGGTCACCGCGTCTTGAGTTGTGAATAGCCTGCATTGGCACACTGGCAGTCGACGCCTAAATATAGGCTGCAGAATGCAACGTATTGTGGGGCGCCACTGAGAAACGCGGGAAGTGGAATCCGAATAGACTGACGTGAAGCCTGACCAATGGTGAGCCTCGCTGCGGCTGCAGTTGTTCTCCCAACGGCCAATGACTGCTCGCCCGCAGCCTTAATGGGGCG
Source organism: Hippocampus comes (assembly GCF_001891065.2). NCBI lineage: Eukaryota > Metazoa > Chordata > Actinopteri > Syngnathiformes > Syngnathidae > Hippocampus > Hippocampus comes. The sequence continues at coordinate 1,068,009 of NW_017806002.1, forward strand.
GGGCTCTTCCCAACGCGTGGTAGTTGTGTCAAGAGAGCGACGCAAACCAGACGCTCCTCCTCACCGGGGGCAGAAAGACATAAAGGGAGCAATTTCGCCAAAAGGTAAACACATTTAACTATTTGCTTCTGTGTGTTGGGCGTATTCACGTTCTGTATGTGCTGTATGGTTTTGCTCCGTTTCAACACCGTGTGGGTTATACGCTTGAATTTACGTCGCGTTAATCACTGCAGGCAAATGGTCGTGGCACTGTTTGGCAACTGTAAACAAGTAACACGCGTGTTGAAGCCATTAAAACAACGACTGTTGATCAGTGGACCATTTTTGTTCTACCGTTCCGTGATTATCTTACCGTGTGGTTTCAAGCAGCCCCATCGTCATGGTTTGACATCCTCTGCTCAGATCAGATGTGGGCAGACGGAGCGTAAACGGGAAGCCCGAGGTGGCGTCCACATCCGTGAAACTAAAGGCACTCACGACGTGATGCCCCCTCCCCGTTCACCCTGTATTACCCCGGGGAGAGTTGTCGTGCAGATGCGAGCTGACGCGGAGACTTCAGCTCCGGGAGGTGTCCGTTCTCCGGACTGCGGAGAGGCCAGGTGATCGGTTCAAACGTCACCTTGACAACGGGACAACGCGCAGTCCACGTTGCGCACCAAAGCATCATTGCAGAAAATCTCCAGTGTTCAATAAAACTGGGGGTGCCTGCTCATGACGAATGGTGGTTCATGGTGTGTCAAAGAAGTTCCAGGACTGGTGCTCCAAAAGACATTTTAAATCCAAAGTACACGTTTCCCCTAGTAGTCTAATGGGTTTTACCAGTACTCTAACCTGGAAGTCTCCTTATCTTGGATCCTCCGCAGCTCCATTGTCGGCCATCTTTATGTCGGCCATATGGCAAGCCTTAACGGTTACAAGGTAAGTTTGACGATCCAAGTTACATTTATAGATAACAATGTCTTGACACAGTGGACGATGCCCCTGCACCGAAGACTACCAGCAACATGACTCTGACTTTGAACTTTTGACTGTCTTGCTTGCTTCGTTGTTGGTGACTTCAGGCTCTTCCATTGAAGGCTCTGGCATTTGGTCTGCTGGGCCTCCTTGAACATATGATGCATCACTGCATGGTGGAAACCACCTTCGTCACTATGAGGAGAGTTTCACTGAGGCATTGAACTGTATTTGCTCAGATCTTACATGAGGTAAATTGCTCGGAAGGGAGATCGAACGGCAATTGTAATTTACATTTGAACAGATAAGTTAAAAATAGTACGCCTGAATTTCCACCAGATCTGTTAATATGATCATTACAGGAATGGCTAGTTCATTACTTTTCTTGCTCGGGTAAATGGCACGGATGTGCTCGTTTGACGGTGAAATTGACTGCAGAGATAAAATAAACAACTGAGATTTGTGCTGTTGTTGCTGTGTGAATGTATTTTGAGTGGTGAAAAATAGCAATTATGACAGACTGCCGTAATGAAGGCCTTATTTCATTGATCTGCTTGTGTCTTCAGCAAAACTAGTGAAGTAGGATATTGCCATAGTCAGATAGTGTTGACTGACGTCATCTAATTATCTACAAAATGCTTGTCATGGACAGCGACAATGGCCTTCAACACAACAGGCCAAGCTGTGTGCCCTATGAGGAAGCTGTGCCCCATATCGACAAAAAATAGAATACTAGTTTTCAGTTGGATATTTGTTGCACACAACATGTTAGAATTATTCTGCTTGAGCAGCCGTGCAGGGAAGAGCTTGGAGGCTTGACTCCCTATTTCTTGATGGGGCGTGCACGGTGGTGGTGGTGGTGGTGGTGGTGGGGGTGTAAAAGTCGCAGTGACTGAGTCATGGCTTTAGCTAATGATGCAATTAGAACAGCACTTGGCGTTTCCTGATGAGATCACCTACTTTCGTAGGCCCGCACACGAGGAAGCCGGGACTCGCTCCATTCAGCGGACACATTTCAAAAGGCAATTGGCAGTTCGCAAGCAAATGGGATTTCATCAAACGTCAACATTTTTATTGTCATCCTCCGCAAATTGGTTACTGACATTTTAGCGCCTTGCCGTTCTCGCAAAAGGGTCATGCACTCATCACTCAAGACAATGCATCATTTCAAACCGCATGGCTTGTCACCCAGCGGACGTTTTGAGGGTATTTCACAACTGCTTTTATTTATGGCTTGCTAGTGGCGGACATTGTTTCACTTGCCTAGATAGCAAACTATTTGAGATTGGTTCCAGCCAATTAGTGCCCTCAGTTTTTACCTTAATTGCGTCAAGGCCTACAGATTTGGTATATAAATAGGATTTGATTATTTAACAATGAATTGTGCCCATTGTGACCTTTTAGTTTTCTCCAACAGAGGTCTCCTACCTGACTCCCTACAAACATAAATGGGAGAAAATGTTGAAAACAAAATGGGTGCCACCCAAACAGCTACCTAGAATTGCTTTCTTAACTAATACAGCGTACAATTATTTACAACATGTGACGAAGGGGCGAAGGGCCGCTCGTGCTTATAGGCCCGAGATTGGTGACCCATGCCCCAGGCATTACTGCTGTCGAGGACAGTGTTTCTCAACCTTTTTTTGAGCCAAGGCACATATTGCACATTGAAAAAAAAATTAACGGCACACCACTAGGCAAAGCGATTCACAAAAAGTATATATGCAAGTTTATTATGTGGCTTCAGTCATCTAGTGGAAGAGTATTTCATTGTTTTGGTGATTTATATAGATAAATTAACAAAAAATAGTTATTCGAAAATACTACATATTTTTGTCCACGTAATTGACTGGATAGTTTTCCGCGGCACACCCGATGATCTCTCACGGCACACTAATGTGCCACGACACACTCGTTGAAAATCACTGTTCTCGGATATTAAAATCACACACTTGCGATCTATATTGTACAGTGTTTTGTAAACGATTTATGCTTGAGATATGTTAGGTGTTTAAATATGTTTAAGATAAGTGATTTGTTTTAGTTGAAATGTGTCTAGTGTGGGAGAGGTAAAACCACACAAAAAAATGATCTCTCTGTTGCAGTTGTCACTAATTGCAAGTAGATCTATTCTTAAAAAAAATAAATGCGGGTTCACTTTGTACTCAAATCTGCCCATCCTTCATACAGACAGGGGAAAAAACGCTCTGATTTTATCTATTTCCAGTGACCTATTCTGAGCAAAATGGAACCTTGTTGCTATGTTTAGGCAAGACCACAAGCACCCATCGAAGCAGGCTAATGCAAATTGTTTTGGCAGTTTGAGATGTGGAAAAACACACTGAACGTGTCCTCCATGTTGTCTCTGCCATGGAGTTTTTTTCCCCAATAACCCAAATTGCATGCCATTAGCAACTATACTTAATAATTTTATTAGATGCAGTTGCAAGATAAAATATGTGAACCCTTTGGAATTACCTGAAAATCCGCATAAATTGGTCATAAAATGTGTTCTGAAATGATGAACTTTGGTTGGTTTTGTTTATGGTTTGTTATCAGAAAATTGTCAAATCCATCCGATTGCAGAGGGTCCTCAGTTTACTGTGGTGCCGACTAAGGCTGGGCAATTAATTGATATTTAATTGTGATTTTCATGTTGGCTTCTCTCCATCTTAAAATCAGTGATGGAAGAAAAACAATTAGTGTGCAGAACGGCGTGATGCGTTTCCAAATTCCCGACATGTGAAAGTACTCTGAAAAAAAATACTGTTCAAATAACGTATTCAATGTGCAGAGATGAACAGGCATTGAGGGGAGATGACAGTTTTGAGTCAAGTTGTGGTAGTTAAAAAAATGCTATGTTATGAAATCAATAAATAATCAGCTTTATTCATCCTGATTTCAATATCCAAATAATTGTATGTCTCTTTTTTTTTTTCTCAATCATTGTCCAGCCTGTGTACCGATAAGCTCCCTATACTCTTGCTGTTCCAGAAGACCATCAACCATCATTTTTGCGGAAAACCCTACATCTAGTTGTGCAAAAATTCAGAGGTTTGACTGTTTTCCTTAAGAATTTTCCACACTGCATGGTGCAGTAGAGGCTCTTTGAACTTCAACTTTGCAGCAATTGTCATGTATGAGCTGCAGGCAGCGATTCTATGTGCTGTGCTAATGGTGTGTACCACAACGCATGATGGTTCATGTATCAATCATACTTAAGGCAAGGAGGTATCTTTTTGTGGTGCCGTATTTTTATTTATTCAAAGTGGACGACACAACAAGTAATTGATTGCTTCTTAGAGAATCAATCGGTATTCTATTTTTATTTGGACATTTTGTATAGATTTTTCATGCCCAAGAATGTCAGAATGTATAAACTGTCACTTGAAACATTCACAATAGAGTCAAGGAAGACTTCATGATGGCGAGAGTTTGACCCTGGAACTTGCCCTTTTTCCACGTAACCGAAGCTGCCCTGATAGTGATCCTGCAGATCAGAGCGTACTGAATTGTGTGCGTATTTCTATCCCCTTCATGACCTTGATCAACCTTCGGGCGCAAAACCATAAGAGTGTCCTGAAAAACACATTTAAAATGAAAATAACAGTTCTGTCATTTTTAGTAGTCCGGAGGATATTCGGGCTTGTTCACTTTTACTTAAGCATTTTTGTGCTGAGTCACAGAGACGACCTCATACAGCTAACCGTCTCCTTATCCCCTTTGAATGTGTAGTTGCGAAGTGGTATTTTGGAAGACTCATTGTTTCAAAATAAACAATGGTTATTAAAAACGAAATTGCTTACCATAATAGAAAGCAATTGCAGATCAAACTTTATTATGCTGAATGAGTTTGTCGAACAAGAAAGTCTTCGCCTGTATTAATTACTCTGTTCATGCGTTTTCTCTACCGGGAATGATGAGTCACCACGCTGTGGGCTGTTTTTAACTCTGATAAACTTCAGGGAAGTGACTCTAAATCACAGCCACCATTCAAATGAATATTATTGGTGGATTTTGTACCTCTTAAAACACCCAACATACATCTGTAAAAGACATAAAAGTGAATGAGATACATTTTATGGTAATTGGGTTCTAGCTTTTGTAAGTGTCTTTCCCTCTACGCACAAACCCACTTCTCTTATTGATAATGGTAGAGAGAACTAACGCTCAAATGTCTGGTGATATCTTGTTCGAGTTGATGCTGATACGGCTCGTTTCCAGAAGAGGCAGTTCTTTGGACGCAAGGGCAGAAACATGAGTGTTGAGGGCAAATGTGTCAAGCCTGTTCCCGCAGGAATTCTTTCTTTTCATACAAATCAGCAATACACAGGAACTGCAGGTGCAGTCATTCCGGACGTTGCTGGAAAATAAAACTTCTCGCTAACATAGTGCTTGAGCTTTTTGTACAATTTCCAAATGAAGCATCCTTGAAATTGCATTTTACAGGGAAAATGTTTGAGTCTGTGGAACAAAAACAACATACCATGGTGAACAATCAGAAGTAGGGTTGCAACGATAGTATTGAAACCAAAAATCGCAAAACAGTACCTGGAAGATACAAACTTATTGTGTTTTTCTTAAATCACGATACAGCCCTTCCAATTCTTTGAATTTTAGGCTTCAATCAAATACAGGCATATATGCTAACAGTGCTACCAAACTTAACTCATTCAATCCCCAAGACATAAATACGTCTTGAAAACCCACTATGGCTCCTTACCCATGACGTATTTATACATCATTTCCTTTTTCTTTTTTCTTTTTGCGCCATAGTGTGGTGAGGTGTGGGGAAGTGAGTCTTGGTTTTTCCTGACCCCAGGCCTGTCCTTTCTCAAATTTCTCACACGGTCAACAGGCTTCTTATACTACTACAAAAATTGGGAAATTCACCGGCTTACTTTTAACATACCTTACTCTGTCCACTTTTCATATGTAACGGCAACACCAAGCGAGAAAAAGTTGTCTTTGACGGACTGTGAAATGGACTCATGCGCAGTTTAATTTGACACGGTATGGGTTCCATAAATGTTTATCAGGCTTGCATTTCCACTGTAAGTTGTGTAGGTGGCTATCGATGTTACTTTGACGACATAACCACAAATGAATGGAACCTTTTTTTTCCTCCCCCCTTGTCATTTGAAGCTATCCATACTATGCTACTCTGACTGAGACGCCAGCTGCAGGCCTCTGAAAAGTGTTTTAGTATTGATTTGCAATTTGGGGACCAAAAATGCATACAGAACTGATCCAAACCTTGCCGCTTGGTGGACATGAAATGTTTGTTCTGATATTAGACTGGGGGCACAATGCCATCTATTTGTATGAAAATGGAGATTAAAAGGGGTAAAAAGACCCTCTAATAAAACATGGTTGTTTTTCCACTTGTGGGGGGGAGGGGGCGCTTGTTCACATTAGTCAACTTTGAGCCACTTTTGGTGAAAGTGAATTTAGCACCACAAGCTTTTCTCTTCGCTCTCCTGCCCACTTGTTCTTCCTCAGTCAGTTTCACTGAAAGCTTACTTCAGTGCTGACTGTGCGCAGGGAGGTGTGTCTGTGTGTGTGAGGAGGGAGGGGCATTTCCTCCAATGCATATGCCCTCAGCTCACACATCTATTTGTGGTTCTCCTTTCGCCTCTTTCTTCCTTACTCATTGTTCCGCATGCTTGTCTTGTGTCACTTGTTCCCATCTTGCTCGTGTCAGATGCTCACATGCTCGTCACACTCGGGCACACAATTTCAGTCGCACGGCATCATACGCCGCGGCCGCGAGAGTTGTGTCATTCATCGTCTCATTCCACCTCCCGATCTTCTCTCCGTCTCCCCGCTCATTGTTGGCGAATACTGAGCTGGTGTTGCTCCATTGCTCGCAACTGTCATTTACATTTATTCCTCGCTTCCACTCACTGCGTCAGGAATCCGCCGCAACCTGAGGTGGGGTCCCCCCCCCCCCCCCTAAGCATCATTTCTGCCTCAGAGGCTGCATACAGCCGGTGTCTCTCTCTCTCTCTCTCACTCTGTCTACTCATTCTATGTGTCTTCCTCTTTCGTCCCTCTCTTGCTTCCTCATGTAAGTCTGTCAATGAGAGTCAGGATGCTACGGCTTGCCCGTGCTACATTAGTACACGGCAACGTTTAACGCTGGCGCGCAGTAGCAAATCGGAGTTGTTCTTCTTGAGCTGTCGGGGGTGTCTCTGTGGATGTCAGTACGCTTGGTAGGGCTGCTGCATTGAAAACGGACTTTGCATACCTTATTATGCTGCTCTGTACTTGTGTCTCTCTCCATCACGTTCCGTTTTCTGAATCTCTGTCATGTTTTATGCATGTGCTACCGTTTGAATCCTTGCCAGAGACTTGGCATGTAGGCCTGATTGAACCTCCAAAATAGAGAAAGGGAAAGTCCACATGTTGAAACATCTGCATTTAGGCAAGAAGGCGTGATTCCTTCTCACCTCAGATGCCCTGCTGATACTGCTGCTGCTGCTGCAGTTCTATCTGTTGCAGTTGCTAGCAACACCCGGAAAAGAAGCCCAAACTATTCTATATGAGAAGGAGAAAGGTCATTTTAGACGAATGGCTTGCTGTGTTTATGTTTTGGAAAATATCAGAGGCTGATTGTCGCAGGAGCTGGAAAGTGTGTGTGTGTGTGTGTGTGTGTGTGTGTGTGTGTGTGTGTGTGCGTGCCCACATTTTTCCGTCCCTTGCATGTGCATTTTTACTCACGTTTACCAGTATGCCTACTTGCACGGGATGGGTTACGATCCAAGCAGAATCCGAAGGAGAGGCTGGCAGCAGGGGTTCTGTTTGGTGCAGGAAGCTGTTGGAAGCAACTGTATTGGCAAGAGGAAAATGTTACGTGACTACAATGTCGTCGAAGGTGGTCATAAGAGTTTGGGAGCGGGGATGAGGTCAGGGTTAATGTTTGGCTTAGGTGTTAGAGTGGGCAGATTGGATGAGGCGTAAGTAATAGGTGTCAGGGCAGAGCGGGTAGGGTTGTAAAAAAAAAAAAAAAAAGAAAAATCTTGGTTTTCAAGAAAATATTCACCTGTATTAATTGCTCTCTCTGTTCATGCATTTTCTCAACCGGGAATGATGAGTCACTACGCTGTGGGCTGTTTTTAACTCTGATAAACTTCAGGACAGTGACTCTATATCTTACCCACCATTCAAATGAATATTATTATTGGTGGATCTAAATAATTGGCATAAAAAATAAATTGAATACAAAAATAAAATACAAAGATGCTCTTTAGTGTAATTTTGAGAACATTTATTGTGTAGATCTCAAAACACAGGACTGTATTGTTAAACTCACATTCGTAATATAATATGCATTCAATATACAATATGCATCCATTTTTTTAATTTGCTTATCCTCAATACATTTCACCTTCTGGGCCACTCCTCCCGGGTGACGGACGGGATGCAATAACATTTCCTATTTAGCTTTTTGTGTCACATTATTTTGTATTAATGATCTCTCTAGATACTTATAAAGTGCCTGCTAGTTTGCTGATGAAAGTTGGATTCACAGGTGACAACTGACGATAGACCCAATAGTAGAAAAGTGACACGATAAAATGTTATGGATTGTCTTCGCGATATAAATATATATGTACCGTCATATGGCTCAGCTCTACTTTCAGCTGTCACTTAAATACTGGCTTGTAGCTTTGGTCCTCATATTAGTGTCCTCATTTTTCAGCTGAACTGTTTGATGTACCAGAATTTGTTTGTGAGCAACGGATTTAGGTGCGCACCAGCGTTCCAATGATAATATTTGAGCCAGTAAATGAATCGCGCCAGAGACGATCAAACCTCAAGTATGAACTGAACACATTACAGTACTTACTGTTTGTTCCCCACAATGAGTCGTCGACACAATGAAGAGCATCTCTTAGTCATTTTGAGTGACCACTTCAATGTACAAGAGGTCTCTTTTAATACAGAGGCGGCTACACGTATACCGTGTCAGATGAAAGCATAAAATAGTTATGGACGTCCTGTATGGATGACCACAAAATGGATCAGACAGAACACAGGGTGTTGTTGTTTTTAGCAATTTCCGCGTGTCTTTATCAGTGAGGTTTGTTTTGGCTAGACTCTTTCACTTTGAGGCATTTCTACCTGTATCTGCGCCCGAAACAATTCATGCATACTTAATGAATTGTATGCAGGATATTTTGCTGGGGCATTTCAGATGATTTCTGCAGGGTTTAAAGCAAACTAACACAAAGTTTTGAAAATAGCATTGGGTCAACTCTAAACAGATTTTTTTTTTTTTTTTTTAATAACTAGTCATACAACCCAATGTGTTTTGGTATGCATCCTTAGTCACTCAAGTCTGCTATTTCATACTCAAATTCAATGCCACTCTCTTGTACTTGTCGAGACACATTTTCAATCCAAAGTTACACTCTTACACACTGCAGTGTCTTCACTGTCCTTTGATCGGCTACATCATCTGAAGCAGGCTAATCGAATGTGTTGTGAGCCCAAAAACCAACATATGGTATTACCTTAACTTCCTCTTCAGTGCATAACTTCGATAGTCTACTCTTCGGAATTCATCAAAATTGTAAACATCATGAATAAATCTCTCAGCTTCACGAGTCAGTATATTATTTGTATAACGCAAAATTTTTGTTGCATCGCCAGCCCTAGCACAGTGTAAACACGAAATCCATTCGACCGTAACTCAGTTCTTCTAGTGCTCATGCATTCAAAGTCAAGTCTCATATGTGAAATGTCTAAAAATAAAGCCAGAGTCAATTGCAAGCTGTTAGCGATGTTAGCCGAGGCTCCCTCAGATTGGCGAGTGACGAGCGTAACTGAAACATCCATCGAGGTTTAATGCTCGAGTGGCAGAATCACTGGGGTGAGAGGCTGACACTGACTGGCCACTGGCATCTTTTGACATTTTCGCTCATCTCAATGCTACGCTAATGTAGGTCCTGACACTGTTTATGGCTTTGGTCTGCTTGATGCTCGAGTGGGGGTGTTTTCCTAAACTGAGCTTCGTAATCATTCTGCTGTTGAGATTTCATGTCCCGTTTAGCTTCATTAACCTGTTTTCTAGTTCCCATGCGGCCTCACCATCTCACAGACACATACTGGAACCATATTTTGTCACACTTGAATTTGGCAGGTGGGCTTCAGGCTTTCACATATTTAACGCCTGCCCTTCCTAATAGTCTTAATACACGATACCTGATGAGAAAATTCTTAAATCCGCTGTAGGCTTTACTGTGTCCAAAAAAAAAAAAAAAAAAAAAATGCTGTTTTACACAATGAGGACTTTTGGGGCCAATCATCGATCAGTTCAACTTGCCAATATCACATGTCCAAACTCCAAAAAAGAGGTGAGCCGCCGTGATTGGTCATCACTTGAGCCCCGAGCAAGTGGCAAAATGGCTGCCCCCTGCGAACTATAAAAACAGGTGGATTTTGCTGCTTAAAGTCATATTCCACAAACACAATATTAATCAACACTGCGTTTAAACTAGTGAAGCCGCGTAGAACATATTGTAAAGCACATTTTTGAATTAACTTCCTCTTTAACACAATGAGCACACTCACACAGGAGCTGCTGCTGGCAACTGATCATGGCCAAGCCCTCACACGCAGACTTGTCATAACTTTAGCCCACCGGCCAACTTCCATCAGGCTAACCAACATCACATGGGTTGGCCCACAGGGCCCCGCCTCTAAAAGGCACATATCAACCACGCAGATGTTACATTTTTGTACAGTATTTTTGATGAATTTTATTTTATTTTTTATTCTGGCATTTTTTTTTCAATTGCTATGTTTAAAAATTTTGCTTTTTTTTAAAGTTCAAATTCCACGTTATTACAGTTGAAAAAAAGTTTAAAGCATGTGGGAGGAGTAAAACTATGGAGAAAAAAAATGTTTAATTTGGTCTCTCTATTGCAGAAATTGTACATATTGCAGATGGGTCTGGAGCGTATCCCGTGTAGCCACCGCATAAGCAACTGACTGAGGCAATGGTTCACGATTACAGCAGCGCTCCGCCCAGCAGTATTTCACATTCTCACATTCCTGCTGTTGGTCTCCAATTTTATCAAGGTTAATGTAACAGCACAGATGGCATTGGCCGCCCACGACATGACCTGGACACGCTGCCCAGACACGGTGGATCAAAGTAAATGCCGTGGCCACATTTACCCCAGGGTGGCATAAATCAGTCAACAAATGCGTTTATCTTCAACAATGATTGGTTTTGACACATACCGTGGGCAAGGCCCACGGCATTTATCGAGACATGAATAAACAGCACCATGTTAACCCTTCATGCCTCAGGAAACCTGGCGCCCGCCATTCTCATGCTCGGCCGCACAGGCACTAAGGAGCTTCTGTAGGGCGTCTGATGTAACACGGGTCTGTGTGTACAGAAGAAAATGGGATTGTCAGCTCTTTTATATAGGTCCTATAGAAAGTCAGAATGTAGCCGGCATGCTTCGATTCATATACTACACTCAGTCATTGTGCAGCAAATGTGACCATTAAGTTTGTCCTACTTATCGACACTAGGTTTGGTGTTTTTACCCACTGCACTGTAGCTGCCCTGTTGGCATTGTTCGAGGCTAATACTCCACTCTATAGTGCATGGTATAGCGGGCAAGAAATACATGCTACTAAGCAGCGGCAAGAGGCAGGAACTGTCCGTTTACTAAGGCCCGTTCGGTTTTGCCGCATCAAACTTTCTGTCGCTCTGTTCCACACAAAAGGGCATCTCTGTCAATGCCAACCAATACAGTGTCTCACGAAGGCGAAACGTGTTAGAAAAGAGCAGCTGCACAAGTCTCGTGTAAGTGTGGGAGACTAGCGACCCTGCTAAGTCAAGCGTGAGCGAGTCAAACCGCTGCTGCGCACACACGTATGCTGGATGTGTTCAGACGAACGGAAGGGAGCGTGTGCAATTGCTGCTTCTGAAGTGGAGGATTTCTTCTGGCGTCTGCAACCGATCCAAAGGTTGGAGCGTCATGATTTGAACAGCGTAAATGCAAGTGGACAATAGAACATATAATTGCTGTTCTCCTTCCTCTGGGGTAAAGCTAATCTTTTTATGGAGAATCTGTCACTTTATGATAAATTTTGTTTCATGAAAAACTCAAGTTCAGTCAAGGTCCATTCAATCAGAAAATCTGCCATTTTGTGAGCCCATAAGAAAACATTTTTAGTTTTTATCCGCCCACATGCTTTAAACAAATTGGAATTTATTCAAACACGCTTACACACATGCTACACTAATTTGAACACAAAATGTTGCAAGTATGTATAGGAAATACTGTCCGTGTTGGTGTCTGTGATACATGAATGTGCCTTAAAGAGGTGGTGCCTGACGGCATGAGGTGTAAACGTCCAAAAGTCACCCAGGCTTCTGTGGAGTATTCCAAAAAAAAAAAAAAAAAACATTGCTCTTTGTGTTGCCTAGTTGCAAGATAGCTTGTTACGAATTACAGTACAATAAGTGTGTGTTCACTATCAAAGTTTTATGAGAGCAGCGTCCCTTCTTAAAAGGAAGTGTTTGAAATAAGTGAATCTTATAGATACTGACTGAGATGTGGTGAGATTTTACGATACCCAAGTTTTCCATGCACTTTTCAAATATCAAAGTAAAACGAGGACAAATATGCACTTTGAAAGTGGAAACCTTGTCTGATTATTAATGGAGGTGGGTGAGCACAACACTCAGGATGCAATGTCATATATTGAATGTCCATCTACTTAATGCTTATGGTGTGTGTGTGTGTGTGTGTGTGTGTGTGTGTGTGTGTGTGTGTGTGTGTGTGTGTGTGTGTGTGTGTGTGTGAGGGTCGTCCGTCCTTGACAAAATGACTACTTTGAGTGAGCAAAATAGCACGCACTGTGTGAGCGAGGAGTGCTGTGAGTGGGTTGTTGTACAATTTTGTAATTTGCGAGTTCATTGCATCAGTTTCATTCTGTTTTACTGTGCCAGGGTGCAGTTGTCCAGTGCACAAAATAAAAAAGTAGTATTGCAATATTTTCTTCCATAGGGGTCGCAAGTCTCTTAAATGTGAATCATTTGGAAAATGCAACTGTCAAAATGAGGGACTTTGGAGAATCGGGCAGGCTTTTGGCACACTTCTCAACGTGATTTCAGACATCACGTTGAGAAGTGTGCCAAGGGATTAAGAAGTCTACAAGTTTATCCTTTGAAGTTGCGCCACATGTTTTCTCAAAATACGATGTCCAAGTACTTAAGTCCAAGCGAGAGTGTTTCAGTTTCATCATATTGTAGCTCCTTTACAACTGGGTCGCATTCCTACGGCGGCAGCGGCATGGCCCAAATTGGTTGGAACGTGGTTGTAGACAATCACTAACCAAAACGTATGCACTGGTAATGTTCTAATTACAGTCAATAGTTGAATAACAAACAGCAAGTTCAGCTCTAACTGATGCACTATTAACAAGTGTTAGATTATCCTGATGATCCGAGATAATCTGCAGTAGTCATGCGGATGGTTGAAAAGATGTGTTGCTTCGATGAAGCGCGCTTCATTTTTCAGTTTTACCAAAGTAGGCTTACACTTGTTTTTTGGTTTTGTGTGTTTCAACTTCTTTCAAAGTGGTTGATTTGCCAATGCATTTAACGTACTCGTAGGAGATTGGTCAACATCTGTTTGTTTTTGACAATGACAAAAGTCCAAGTGTTACTTAAAACATGATTAGCGGTATGAAAGGGATTTGAACCAACCATATCATGGCTTACCTGGGGGTCACTTTTCTGTTATTTAGTCTATGTTGACTACTTTTTTTTTCTCTTCAGTGAGGGTTTTATATTCCTGCTGCAGTGTGCTAATGTCCTGTCTTGGTGGACTGCAGCATTTTCCCCTCTCCGCAGTGATAGCAATGGCCTACACAGGCCCTTAGAGCCATAAAGGCTGGCCTGTTCAATTCCGCTTCAGTCTTTCTGACTGTCCATGTCTTTTGTGTAAGTGTGATTTATACACGTATCGGATGGTGTTTCTGTTGAAGCGCCAGTTTGTTATGCCGGGATAGGCTATAACTCTGCGCAAGAGCTGAAGAAAGCGAACACACCAAGTGCTGATTCATCTTCCTGCTGTCAACGGTATGAGCATCTTGGGATCATTCATCTCGTATTGTATCATAACCAGGAAATTGTGCACTCAAATTCACGGCGGTATTTCATGGATCATTATGGACACAAATTGACCTTTGCTTGGGGATTTTTGTAGTGTGTGGTGTTCAAGTGGCGCGCACTTTTGTCCATTCGGCCTTTGTCTCGCTGTTCTCTTGTACCTCTTTGGAAGTCGTACCAGAATTTTAACAGGCAAGACAAAACCCGTGTGCAATTCTGTGACTTGAGTATGGAATTGAGACTCACATCTGCCTTAAACATTTCAGGTTGTGAACAGAGGCTCTGAACGGCTCGGATTTGTGAACCACGGTTCAACAAGTTAATTGTGTGGCGTTGGTAAACTCGACAACTCCTTTTGTCGGGACGCCTGTAAACCGAGGATCCCCTGTAGGTGTTTTCCAAGTAGGAAGGCAGGATTAGGACTTTGTTATATTTTCCACTCTTTTGCAAGCAGCACTAATTCTGAAAGCAATGGCTCTACAACTTGAGAGAGTGGCATAAAACAACAAACCGAGGATTAGAAAGGCACTGCCACGGATTTATACGTTGGCATGTTTGACTTTGATCCTAAAAATGAATATCCCGGATTCTGTCGACGAAACAAACCCGCTGCGTTGTCCGACTGAACTCCCGTGTAGGATATCCCTGGCAAACGTTCGTCTGTTCTTCTGCAGCCATCTGCTTGGATCGCTGCGTGTTTACCGCTGCTGCCAACATACTACACAACTCCGTATGGTGCTTTCCAGGCCAGCACCGCCTGCCTGTTTGCCTCGCTCACGTAAGCCGAGTCTCAAGAGGGAACTCGCTCAGGCTGGGTGTGGGTGGATTTAGGGATGGGAACCATGTGAAGAGCAGCCTTTTGTGACTCCATTTTGCATTTTGTTTTGAAGAGACAGAGGTGGATGAAACGATTTCTACGCTGCCTGCACCTGCGTTGTTCCTGACTTGTTTGTTTGCGGCCTTGTTTTGCGGCTTGCCATCCAAGCAGTTCTGCTCGCTCGCTCATTATTTATTATTGTATTTGTCATCATTTGCAGTAGTGTAACACTGCACTCCAACCATACTGAGGGATGTTGCTCATATTTTTGCTCTGAAATGTGTAATCAGTTGTTGAACATATAATAGCCCTCTCTTTCTCTGTACCGAAGTAGTTAACCGTTTCCAAAATTCCACACATACAGTTGGAGAGCAAAGCTTTCGGGGCCTCAGGCCTTCTTCAGATCAACAGCACCACTGTATTAAAAGCGCACATGCATGCACACACAAACAAAGACCCAGTGCTTGTGTGGGTGTGTTACTACATTTGTTGCTGGTAACTGGGAGAAGATGCTCAAGATCAGTCAATGGTTGAACTTTGATGTTGAACCGGGTCAACTTTTTTCAAACCTGGGTTAGGCTTTTAAAAAAGAGTTTGGGTTTCAAATTTCGATGTTAGTATTCATATTATCATTTGGGTTTCACGAATGTGATTTGGTTTCATATTAGTGTTTGAAACCTATCTTGGGGCTTCAAATAAGAGTTAGGGCTTCATTTTGGGGTTTTAAGATGGGTGTGAAGCCTGGATTAGCATTTGAAACAGGTTTTTTTCCTAGAATTGTTTTTTTTTTTAAACTTAATTCCCCCTTATGAATGAGTGCATATATATATATATATA
>NW_017806002.1:1083830-1126909 GCF_001891065.2 Hippocampus comes
TATATATATAGATAGATAGATAGATATATGTGTATATGTATATACGTATAGTATTGGGATCAATCAAAGGTTCATGTCCAGAATTAAAATTTTAGGCTAGGTTTAGAGTTTAAAATGTGGGTTTCAAGACAGAGGTTGCATTTCAACCCTTGTGCGAGATTTCAAAAACGGATTAGGGTTTCAAGCCAATGTTAAGACTTCACAGTCGGTAGGGGTTCAAACTTGGGTAGAGTTTCCACTTCAAGTTTCAAGCCAAGGTTATGATTTCAAGTCTCGGTTTCAAACAGGAGTTTGAAGCCATTTCATATTGCTCCACAAATGCTTGCGTGCGTGCGTTCGTGCGTGTGTGTGTGTACCGTATTTATGTTAAGTAATATGCTATTTGTCAACATACTTAATATATAGTCAAGTCTTTTAACTTTAAGGACAGATCAAACTGGTTTGACAAATGCATTACTATAATCCTGCATTTGTACTCCAATCTCACTCTTCTTCACATTTTTCTGCGTACCTAGTGTCTTTGTCAGTTTGCAGCTTTCAATTTAAGAAAGTGCACCCTGGCCCATTAGTGCGGTAAATCTGTAGCCTCCAACTTGGGGCCAAGATGAGTGTGTGTTGTACCGCAGTGCTGCAGTCCCAGTTAGAAGCAGCATCAGCATCCTGTCCAGCTCTGCAGCTCATTCCAGGCATCTGTGCTGCAATGCAAGACAACACGCAACGGTCACAAGCTTTGGGCAACATCCAGATGAATGAAAACACTTAAGATGAGATAAAAAAAAAAAATCATGCCCCCCACCATCTGGTATATTTCCGTACTCAATGAAGATGCGCATCATTTGTTACTATTATGTAGTAACTAAGCGCTAAGCGCTATATAATATTGCAGTTGTCATGACCCTTTAAGCAACTCATGTAGACGCATAATATAACACAATATTCACAGGCATGTGTTTTTTGTGTTTATTATTTATGACTAATGTTTCTCCACCTGACTGAGTTGTGAAGATTGATGGATGTATATTGAAGTCACCATCGACATTAGCTATTGTAAAAGCATGAGCTTTTCCAGAGGGTTACTCTACAACGTTCTGCTTTTGATGTTTTCGGAGTAGGTTCTGCCAAAATTGGCAGGGGAAAAAAAGAACCAATCAACTTTTCAACAAAGTTCTCGGCCCCTTCTGCCAGAGAGCCTGCTTTGATTTCTGCCAACACAACCCACTCCAACTCCTGATGCCTCCACAATGACAGATGACTTTTTAGCCCTTGTTGTAAATCTGCTTGGAGGTCTTTTATCCATCAGGGTCACGCCATCATCATCGCCGCTGTCATCACCTGATGGTTGGGTTGGCCGCCGTCCCTTTTTGTGCCCTGATTGAAATCAATGGGAAAGGGAACGTTAAAGGAGTCCTTGGGAACCTTGGACGACATATTTGCCATTCAGGGGAAAAATTGATGGGAGTGGAAAGTCACCTTTCGCGTTGTCGTTAGGGTTATGGTATGAGCTTAGTCACCGATGAAATAAAGTAGCACAAGATGCTTTGTCGGGGTGACGGATACCACTCTGCTTTGTCCTCTGCTGTTAGCATAAAGAAAGGTCAGGTGTCCCTGATGAGAATTTATGTGTGTCTCACAGCTCAACTTCCCAAGTCCAAAACAATCCTCGTGACTTTAGAAATAGTAATCTTGGAAAAGCTAAATGTCCCATTCAGATATGTTTAGATACAGGAAAATGCCAATATAATGGGGCATAGGGACAGAGTCCTGCTGCGAATACAGGAAGAAAAAAAACATTTAACACCCCACTATTTGCCTTCACTGTATAATAAATATTGGCATAAAAACAAATGGCAAATTATTTGATTCCTAAAAAGTTAAAAAACCTAATGTAGTTGTTTGTAATTCTTAATATGCAAAAACAGCACTCTATAATACTGTATTCTATAAAATCATAGCGTAAATAACATTAAATTGAGTATAAATAACGGAACTATTTGTGCCTCATGATTTAATGCTGCAATTCAATTAATGTTGCTCCTCTGATGTGCCCGCCTTGGTCATCAGGAGGCAGTATAGTACAATCGTGCAGACACAAGCAAAAAAAATTCTAATTCCACTACTATGAGGAACTCAGTAGGCTGCATTATAAATATATTTCTCTCTATTCTCTTATCTGTCTGTATGTGTTGCTCCATCGTTTGTGTTCAAATATCAGTTGCTTCTAAAACTGTGACTTATGATGCTAATGGTAGCATGTCACGGCTGTTTTGTATCGTTAGCATTAAGCTACGCAGACGAAACAAAGCTGTGTGGTAGTTTTAAATACCCAATCTTAAATTCTCTTTTCCATCTTTAGTTTGATAGTAAACATCAACTGGGGATTGCATGACACAGCTTGAACCCTCTTTGTTGATGAGTTGTCAACTATTTGCCAAACTAGCTTGTGAAGTAAGTTTTTAACTGGGTTGCTCGCATGATAGCTCAAGTTTGCACTCACAAATCAAAACAAAAAAAATCATCTGAATGACAGCGCGTATTTCAAAAAAACCTCCAAGTTGGGTCACTTGTAAGGCACTATTGTATCATTAAAAACAAGTAGGAACCTACCAAATTAAACCTAGTGACGGGAACACAGCAACTTCCTCCTCATAAAACGCAACGAAAAAAGTCAGGCTTGGGTGATGCTGGCTAAAATGCGGTCCATTGAGGTGTGCCCACATCATGTATTCAGAAAGTTCCATGTGCAATTTGTTTACCACAGTAAGGGTGTATTTTCCCATATTTTACAAGTTTTGAGGTGTTGGAGAGTTGATGTTTAAGTGCATTACCTAACCAAACACTACCGAAGCAGCCAGACACTTCACCCTCAGTGAAACCGCCCTCTCAGCAGCACTGACCTGCTTCTATGGCTGACGCGTTGAATTATTCATTGAATTGTGTCACCCAAAAGCATTGTTAGCTGTAGTTCTCTCTCACGCACATTACAACCATAATATAAGAGAAACTCATCAACATAGTGATAAATGTATGTGATTCTTTGTTCTTGCTTTATACCTCACTTTTGTTGTGTTTTGTTTTGTTTTTTTAAATGTAGTTGGGATGTTCTAAAACTAAATACATATCCATGGTACGTATGCGTGTCCTTTGAAATCCAGGTACTTTTGGCTCTTGCTATGGATACACAGACCAAGCTGATGTTTGGCAGTTCCACTTGGCTCTGCGGTGTGAGGAGAGGCCTCCATCTAGTGGCAGAAATGTTTCTGAGCAGTTATTCAGTTTCAAAAAAATGAAGGGTTGATTTTTTTTTTTTTTTTTTTAAACTAATTTTTTGTAGTCATTTAGGCCCATATGTTTATCATGACGTAATCGATGGATTTGAATTGTTTTCGTGCTGGAAGGTGTTCAATACCTACTACACTTTACATTCTGCATTTCCTCACCTAACCAATTTAGCATTATATCTTTGGATTGACACATCTACCATTGTAACGTGTTTGTCCAAAAACAAGCAAAACAAATCTGAAGTTGATTTTACTTAATACTTAATTGAAGATGGAAGCGCTGACCTTTTTCTCTTGCTCTCTTTCCCTGGCAGAGGCCCACATTGGCGCTAGACTGTCTCTTGCGGTTGCCGTGAAAGAACAGCACCCTTGACGGGCTGGCCACGCTCCCTTCCGCCTGCCTCCATGTATCCTGAATCGACAACAGACTCCCCTGCTCGCCTCTCCCTTCGACAGACGGGTTCACCTGGAATGATCTACAGGTGAGTCCAGAAAGACACAACTTTCATATGACTGTATGTGTGTCCTGTGAGGGCCACATAACTTTTCACTTCTCTGATGGAGGGCCAGGATCACTTTGTAACAGAAAAAGTGTGACTGCAAGAGGACCTAAACATAAAAAATTATTGTTTTCCAGAAACCCACACAAAATCAAATAACCTTTTCTGAATTTTTCGTAGAACAAAAGTCAGGAAATAAATAATAACACTATTAATGAAATAAATAACTAAATAACCCTCACCTGGTTCTTCACAGAAAAAAAGCCAGGAAATAAATTACACCATTTACGAAATAAATAATAATCAACTTTGCTCTGATGAAGTTTATGCATGACACCACAACCTTCATGACAGAATCCCAAGTTAATACTTTGCAGCACAGTGCTTGCTGGTGAATTAGGCAGTGTATTTGAAACCCCGTTCTTCCATCTCCCGGATCATGCATCCTATTAGAACCCCGAGACGGGTCCACCATACTCGGAGCCCCGTCAGTTGTGTTGCTGGCCAGCTTTGACCAGCCCAGGTCTAACTCTTCCATAGTTTGGTGCACTTTGCCGAAAATATCCTCCCCCCCGTCGTAGTCCCTCTGAGACTTTGGAGGGCTGCCAGCTCCTCGCACATCTCAAAGTTTGCGCTAACTCCACGAATAAAAATTAGCATGGTGGCTTTGCTTGGTTCTTCTGCCCCCATCATGATGATGTAATCATTCACATTTGACATATTTGGTCCAGTTGCTGTTACTTATGCCGAGTGCAAATCCATTTCGTCATGGGATGGGATTCAACTGTCAGGAGTGCTTTTTCGGTTCAAAATAAAACATGCAGCAAATGCTTGATCATCAACATTGTCTTGTCATTGATTATGGGTGAGTGTCACAATCACACACATGTACTTTGTCAGCATCAAGAGTCCACTAAGACAGTTTGCATGTTTGTTTTACACTTGCACTGTGGACTCACTTTGTTTGTCAAGATGAACCTGCACTCTCTTATTTGGATAGCAAGTTGCGCCATTGTTTTTTAGACTGGAGCATGGAGATGTTGAAATCTCAACTGTTGCTATTCGAGGGCCAGTTCGTCATATGATGACCAGTTTGGATTGTTGTTCGTCCTGTAAATGTTTCGACTTGCTGTATTGTACTCTGAATTTCCGCTTGGAGCAACTATGCATCCTCTCTATCCCCGCACTGTTCACTCAACAGGCTCACATTACCACCGTAACTAACCTCTTTCCTTGCATGCTTACATTAACCAGCACCATGACTTCTGCTCTTGTCTCCTGATGCCTTCAGTGCTCGATATGGAAGTCCCAAACGACAGCTGCAGTTCTACAGGTATTTGTCTTTCTCTGTGTCTATCTTTCACCGCCACTATTTCACATACATTTCCATTCCTATGGCAAAATTCCATTCCTTATTATTGACTTTTTTATGCAATCAATATAGAGATCCGATAGGGCCAGCCTTGGATTCAGTTAGTTCTCCCACAAAACTTTTTTATGTAGCAATAATTGTGTCATGGTTATGAGTGATCAAATGTTCTTGGGTTTTACTTAGAAGTGTGTCTTGAAGTGACGCAGGTGGCTGTTTTTTTTTGTGCTCAGGCCAGAGAAATAAAATATTACTTTGGCGCCATCTGTTGGATTTTTATAAAATATAATTATTTTGCCCACTTAGCCATCCTTGTGTGTGACTTGAAAAGTGCGGGCCAGCCTTTTGAGGGATGCGAGCATCAGCGAGTAAGAGAGTAAATTTGTCTGGCTGTCATTTGCCTAAACCGTGTTGAGTGACTCATTCTCAGTTGTGGCAAGTCGTATGTGAATATGTGCTTGTGTTTATTTTATTACCTTTGCTCAATAAAGCAATTGAAAGTGCACCGGGAGCTGTGTCTCTCCTTCTACGGGTGGAGGAATTACACTTTGTTTTCACTAGCGGCTGGTGTGCTGTATTAAATTCGCAAGCAATGTTTATTTTATTTGTTTATTTTGTAACTGCAGCCAGTTGCATGTTTCACGAGGCATATTGCACTTTGATGATAATGACGGTGATGAAATGATCTTTGAATGTTGTGTTTCATTTACGCTTACCCTCCTTTCTCCTGGCTCGTACTTACTACTGCTCGGCAGTAACGGTATGCAGGCAAAATACAAGTCACAAAATCATCTCGGGCTGCAGCTATTGTATATTTTGGTATTTGGATGTCCTACTGAAAATGCGATCGAATAATTGGGCCCATGATTTTCTGCTCATCTGAGTGATAAAAAGAGCAGACAATGTAAATGTGCTTGTCATGATCTCATCATGATTTCTAGCCTGGCGCCTTGCACTTTTCTGTCCTTTTTATTTCCTGTTTTAAGTGCAAAACTGTCTAACTCGCTGCTTCCCCTTCTTCTCCAATCGATACAACTTTGTTCTCTCCGTTGCTTCGACGAGCCGGGCGGGCTAATGTTTGCTTAATTTGATAATGTAGTGATTGGATTGTGCTCACACCGTCATAATTAATGTCCCACGCCTTACATTAACCTTAACCTCAACATTCCTCAGGATGAGGAATATGCACCGGTCGGTCTGTATGAGGCGGGGGGGGAATCAATGCTCCGGAGAAAATAATACATGAATACTGGACCTCACAATTTTTGTTTGGCTTTCGTCAGTCAACCACTTTACAGGGACTGAGTGCTTCCCGACGTGAAATAGAAGTAGGCTGACTTTTGATCTGCTGACAAAAATACAGAATGATTCAAACTTCTAGATGATTCACAACTCTTTCCACAAAATGTGTTTGCATGCTGCCAAGATTGTCCAAATCCTGGATTTCAACCCTTGACCTCTGAACTTTGAGGCAAAAGTGCTAACCAGTCGTCAAGGGACTTGCGCAGTATGTCAGGGCTCCACTGTAATTGGTTATTGGGCTGGTACTTCAACATTCATTCTGAATCCAAACAAGTTGATTCTGACCTTGACCAGAACATATGCAGCTGTCTATCTTCACCAGTGTGGTTGTGACGCGGTTGGGTCCTGTTTTGTGGTTTGTCAGTCTCTAGCTCCATGTCCTCATCCAAGCGCGACGGGGGTTGCTCAGCACTTGTGTTTGTCTGTTTTCAACACGCGCTCAAGCCTGCGTAGCTTGATTATCGCGCTGCTCTAAGTAGTCTTTCCTGTGCAACAACAATCAGAAGCTTTTAAGCGCAAAAAGCTTTAGTGAATAATTCAGTGCTGATATTATTTGCTGAGGCTAGCAGAAACAGGACAGAGCCTCTAAACGCCGTAAATGGATTTCTTCCACGAGATCTCCCCGGGAGGAGGGGATGAGGTGAGGTGTTGCTTGCGGTGGTAGATAGTGGTCCGAGTGGTGAGGGGAGGAAAGGGATGCGCGCTCCCTTACTCACTAATTGGTTTAGACGTTTCCAAGTAAGACACTCCCAGTTTGGGTGGACCTACTTGCTCGGTCTGCAGTGCAGTGTGGCTTTATAAGCTCAGACTCGCACCATCCAATCTTGCTCATGAGCCGACCCCAAAGAAATCGGGTGAGTTTGAGGAACGATCTTTCCGCCAGAGGCCAACGTTCGTGAGCATGTGCGAAGGATGAACTTTTCCGCGTGGAGCGTGCATGCTGCCTAGTTTTCAAGTCCACTTCTTAAGTTTGTCCACATGGAGAGAACATGAATGATTCCAGTGTCTTAATATTGTAGTCACGTTGTAGTTCCTACTCACAGAATTTGCAGCACTTTTAATGTGATTATTAGGACTTGATAGTAGATTCCATGTTAAATGCACATGTATAGTTGTAACATAAAAAATTATATAATACCATTCAGTCAACGCTACATAGCGCTCTTTTTTTTTTAACTCATTCACTGTCAACCCATGGTAAACCAACGGACCTTTTGACTTCTATAGATGTCAATGGCAGTGAATTAATAACCTTAAATGGAAAATACTACAAGGTTTTTTTTTTTAAATTATCATTATTATTATTATTATTATTATTGTTATTATTATTATTACCGATATTATTGATAGCTTAGTAGATCGTGGTGCTTTTTCAAATCATGTACTTGAGTGTGGTATGTGATTTAATCTGGTATGCGCTCTGAAGTTCTGAATGTCCACAGCTTGTAAATTAAATAATTGACATCTGTTTGTTTGTACAACTGCAAAGTATATGTTCATTAAAATTCCAGTAGAGGTGCGTGCTGTTCCCATGCGTGATTGGCGTAATCAACACAGTGCTCTGTTGATATATAGAAAGTGTTGGATTCTCCTTGAGGATTAGAAAGGCATGGTTATTGGATGAGAGATGAAGAGATGTTAACACAAAGTGGTCTGTACTCAGCTTTTCGGCAAAAAAAACAAAAAACAAAGAACAAGCGCAACACTATTTTCGGTCTTGCTGTTGTTTGCGTATTTCAATCAGAATGTGGTTTTCCCTTCTGTTGTCCACTCTTGAGTCGGATTGTTTTCACGTTTTCGCTTGTTGCATGTCTGGATGTCTTAAATGGCATGTGTCCTGTTTCTTGAGCGCTTGAATGCTGCCTATCGGTGTCACCCTGCCCGTGGCGCACCTGTCAGGGGAGGGAGAGGCGGGCGTGGGGGGTTCTGGGCCGTGTTGATTACAGGATGCATGGTCATTGTAAAGGCCGGAACACGAGAGCTCCTTTCTAATTGGACCAGGTGCTATTTAAGGGAGATGGACCCTTCACTCCGTCTGTGTAGCTACTTCATAATTAGTCAAGGAGGCAAAAGCGGGAGGGAAGGGTTGACATGTTTACCGGAGGCTATGCCGGTAGCCCCCCGGGGGTCCAAAGCACGCTCAAGTCCGGTCACTGTCCTGCTGAAAACCTGCAGATCCCAAAACCGTCAGCGCCGAGCAGCGGCGTTCGCAAGAGCAACAGCAGCAGCAGCGGAAAGATGCTGTCCATGACGTACAGTGAGAGCATCCGGAGCGGGATCAACCGCTACCACTCGGACCAGGGGCTCAACCAGCCCCCGAGCAGGACCACCGACCAGGGTGAGCTGCAGCGGCTGCGGGAACAGAGGATCGCTGCTCAAGTGAAGAACATGGAAGACTTCTTGAAGATGAATGGCCTGGCCCTGGAAGAGTGCGTGTCCTATCAGACAGGCATGAAGTACAGGTAAGAAAACAGTATTCGGGACCAGCAAAGTTCATGCTCGGAGGAGGCCAAATGTTTAAGGCTTGGCTACACACCTAGGTGTGAGTAGATTGTAGGATTTGGTTTAAAATGGACCTGAAATTTCACTTTTTTGGGGTCTTCTGGTCTGGGCTTATTGGTTGTGGTTTCATGTCATCATTGGCTAATTGCATATTTGGCCAACTCCCAGGGCATATGTCTGGAGAAGTTATGCGGTCCATAAAAGAGTGGTGGCTTGTTCTGTTAAAATTTCTTGTATCGGGGGTAGAATGAAGTTCTGACGTTCGACTGATTGGATGAACGCCCTCGTCCAATAAACTGCTTGTGAAGTTTTGATTGTCGTGAAGATCTCTCCTTGCTGTTATTTTGAGACGATGCCTCACTTCCTCTGTGCAAATGGAACTGTAATAGCAAAAAGTGAAAATCAAATTTTGAATGACTATTTGGCACTGTTACGGAGCGACCAAACAGGAAGTAGCCTGGTGCTTTTTCCCACTGGTGCAGTCCGATTCTAATGACATGGTAGGATCGGGCGGAGTTCAGTCCTGATCGAGAGCTACAGTGCCATCAGATCACTTCGCAGTGTACTTCAGTTTGTGCCTTTTCCACATCACAGTACAACATTTGTCTGGGACAACCACCTTAACAGCCATTTCCTCCATTTTTCTTCATGCTGTTTTGAAAGTCCAACTTTGCCAAATTTATTTGTGCTCCATTGTGAAATCACTCTGCCACCATCACTCCTAGTAGATGTGCCGAGAAGTCATCACAGTGTGCTGCCAGCCAAACTGAACACGCCACACTGCCTCCTGATGCGGCATGACGCTGCACTGTGACAGTTAGATAGTCAGCAGTTTTCTACTTTCATGTATTGCGGCCATCAGTGAATGCTCAAACTTCCGCTCTCGCTGTAGCTTCCTATATCGAGAATCAGATCAGTGCCTCATAAAACGGCACAAATTCCACTCCTGTTGGGCTGTATGGAAAATGGCAGCACCACAATTCTGAACATTTTTGCATCATCACAAAGTACAACATTCTTTTGCATCCACAAACAAATGAAAAAGCAAACACAGTTGAGTGGGTTTTACGAATCCTGTCAGGCATGATTGTTGCTGCTGCTGCTGCTGCTGCTGCAGTTGTTGTTCACAGGGATCAGTGACGAGAGTGTATATGTACTCGACTGCACAAAGGGTCTTGAGTGGTCCTTGAGGCTTGTATGTCATGAAAGCTGGTTTATCTTTCACATTTTTAAGACGGCGGATATACTGTATCAGTGTGTTACTGGCAGTATAAATCATTTACTCTACTACTACGCTTCTCTCATTTTCTTACATTCATCATTTATTTATCACGACAAACTACACTCACTGGGCACAAGTTTGGGAACAACACATGTTCGTGAGATCATTTTACAACACTCTTCACAACATTTTTTGGGGGGATTGACCTGTGCCCCGCCAACAAACGATGGGCAGTCAAATCATTGTCTGCTTCACTTTGTATATTACACACATGCACTTACTGTACATCCCAGAGCACACATACACACACAAAAACCAAAGAAAATACTAACTTTTACAATTTTTTTTAACAATATATTTTCAATTGACCCTTGCTATTCACACAGAATAGGTAGCGACCTGCAAATAGTGAAAATTTGCATAGGATTGACACTCATTGGAATTATTTTATGTATTACACCTTTTTTTTAGGTCGACCGGTTAATCAATAATCTGTATTTTCTTCTGCCTAAAATTGGCATCGGCCTCAAAAAATACATATTGGTCGGACCCTACGGCCCGCTGGGTAACACATCGACCTCACAGTGCAGAGGTACCGGGTTCAATTCTAGCTCCGGCCTCCCTGTGTGGAATTTGCATGTTCTCCCCGGGCCTGCGTGGGTTTTCTCCGGGTACTCCGGTTTCCTCCCACATTCCAAAAACATGCATGGCAGGCTGATTGAACACTCTAAATTGGCCCTGGTTGTGGGTGTGAGCGCGGATGTCCGGATGGCAACCGGTTCAGGGTGTCCCCCGCCTACTGCCCGAAGACGGCTGGGATAGGCTCCAGCACCCCCCGCGACCCTTGTGAGGATAAAGCGGATCAGAAAATATATGGATGGATGGATGGGTCGGCCCCTAGACATTAGTACTGTTGATATGACAAAGTGTTGCGGCCTAGAATTTGAGGTCAGCGGCTAGTCTCTTTGGCTGTTTGCATCTTCTCCATGCTAATTGTTGTCATCATCCTGAGTGTTTTCATTTTGTTTGTGAGTGTCACTATGTCCTGTTTAGTGCACTTGACACTCAAGCTACCTTAGTTTTTTAAACTTTGAGGCGCTGTTGCAAAATTCAGCCACGGAATTCCTCGCAAACCAATTACAGTTTATTGGGGAGCACCAGTTCTCTCCCGATCACCTTTTTCAACATATTAATAATGCTCAGCTGTCTCTCTTAACTACATGAGAGAGGTGGAAAACATATGTAATGCAGTTTTTCACATCTGCTGTCAGCTACCACCAATCAACACATTGATCATTTATTTGTAAATGCAAAATTGGATTCAGTTGTGCGACTTTGTTCCCTTTCCAGTCAGCTTGCTCGTCGTCTTGCAATTTGGCACTCACGTTCACACATTAGGGGTGGAACGCATGTGTGCCGTCCGTTCGTAGGCCCGCGGGACTCGGGTCATACTATCTCAGTTCACCATGAATGATGGTAGTAAAAATAGTTGCTGTGGAACTGAATTGTAACAGAAAACATACTGTGTGCCTCAAAGATTTAATACAAAAACGTGCATACATTTTTCTTTGGCGTTTTCTTTCTTTCTTTTTTTGGGGGGGGCTCACACCACAGATTGGTACCAAAGACAGAATATGTAGTTCTGAAAATGGATCCCATTTTGAAATGGGATTTTATCTGGCTGATCAATACAATCATAACCCTATACTGTAATTGCATATCAGATGCATTTACAAGTTTCACCAAGCTTATTGCAACAGAAATAGTGCTGCGCTGTGTTTCTCCTCAGGAAGCAACAACCACTATCATAAGCATTGCAATGTCGACAGCCCTGTTGTAAAATGTCACATTCATTATGATGGCTAAGCAAAACCAAACACTTTGACTTTTTGTGGGGCCAGACAGGAAGCAGTGTGTCTCCAGCTACATATAGTAAATCGAAGAGTGGAAGTATGGATCTTCAAAGCTACTTCCACTAATGGACATAATAACCCATATTTGATCGCTCATGAGAGCATACCATATAGCTGTGTTAACCATAACCATTTCTCCATATTCAGTAAACTGTTTTCATGGACTCATTGTGAAACTGTTTTACTTACTGTGTGACAGTGGTTTGACAGTTTCTGCGACTGTGCATGCAGTGGATTCAGATGCCTTGATTATATTTTGACACCAGGGGGCAGAAGAGCATGGTCCCCTGTCTGCCTGGATGTCAGGCAACATCTCTGATGGAAAAAAATGCAGGCAGGTGGAATTCTAAGTTGCACGTATGCCAGTGTTCTGTCAATATCATCTCGGGGCCACTAGAGGGTGGTCGTGTTCCATTTAATGACTTTGGATTGACGTTGAACTGGTCGAGGTCCAGACAGCAAACACTGTGTTGTCGTGCGTCTATTTAGGAGCGCTGGCGACCTGGAGTCCCATCTGACTTTTGGCAAGAGGTGTGAACCCTGAACCAGTGGCACAAACAACCATTCATGCTCGCATTCAGAACAATGGACCATCCTAGTCTGCAATAATGTAGCACGCATGTTTTGGGAAGGAGGAAGTTGGAGTACCTGGAGAAAATGCACAGACGTGGCACCGTGCTTTTAATTCATTCCCATGTGACTCTCAAAACAATAACAACAAAAGAGTATCGCAGCAATATGTTTTTTTTAACTGCTACAACATACTGTAAAGTATATGTGAAATTATTCTTCTCTATTTCTGCAAACTTTAGTCTTTGGACTTCTCTCTTAATAGCGCTTACCTTCCTCACGCACTCACTCGTTCGACTCATAAAGATTTCTTCAACTATGTGATTGGCAGACACGGCTCTGATGTGTCCTCACAAGGCCTCAAAATTGTGGGTCTCATTCACTTCCCAAATTACATGTTAATGCTGTTCACCAGTGACACAAAGTGGCCAAGATTGAAAAATGGCATCTATTAGTGGTAATGGAAAAAGGTCTTCAGACTGCAGTGTTCCCCGCATATTCACTTATTGGCGGCTTCAGCTCGTTTTTTGGGAGAAGGCTCTGTTATTTGGTGAGAACTCACATTTTTTGAAAAAGTATCACTGTGGTGCCATCTTGTGGCATCTTGGTGCCAAGGAGCTATGTTGAAATGTAAAGGAGCATCATAGACAAAAGTAGTACTTTGCCGCCGTCCTTGGATTTCTATCCATCCATCTATTCTGCGATCCGCTTTATCCTCAGAAGGGTCACGGGAGTGCTGGAGCCGATCCTAACCGTCTTCGGGCAGTAGGCGGGGGACACCCTGAACCGGTTGCCAGCCAATCGCAGGGCACACACAGACGAACATCCATCCGCGCTCACACTCACACCTAGGGACAATTTAGAGTGTTCAATCAGCCTGCTATGCATGTTTTTGAAATGTGGGAGGAAACCGGAGTACCTGGAGAAAACCCATGCAGGCCCGGGGAGAACATGCAAACTACACACAAGGAAGGCCGGTGCCAGCATCGAACCCACGACCTCTGCACTGTGAGGTCGACGCGCTAACCACTGGAACACCGAGCATCCTAGGACTTCTATAAAATATTTAAACTTTTTGAGCAGTGAGTCAATTTGTAATGGGTGTTCCCTATTCACAACAGCGCTACAATACACCTGCAGTGACACATTCTAAAGAGTTGCATTTTTTTTGTCACTCTCGGCAGAAGTGTCGCACGGTGTCAACCTGGGAAACTGTGATTGTTTATCTGCTAGCAGTATCTCTTGAGGACTAATTTTAGCCACAGCTGTATACAGTGGAACGCTGCTGCTTCAGCTTGACCTGTTCATTTGTGGGGGGGGTTGTACCGCACACCCCCATGCCTTGCAGTCATCCTGACGGTGATGTCTTTGCCTCACAAGTGAGAGGTGACGTTTGGGTGTTTGTCAGTCGGCTTGGATTCCCCCTTAAGATTTTCCTGTCTGGATTAATCTGAAAATGTGTCCAAATATTCAAGTCTGAAGGCCTTATTGGCACAAGAAGTGGAAAGTACAGCAAAGTCGCACTGAAGTTGCCGGTAGACGATTAACATGTTTTGCAATTTCTTTGGCACTGCTACAACAGATGCCACCTGCGATGGCAAGGACAGATTTTGACATGACATTGACATTTTCAAGGTTTTGCGCCGGAGTGGACTCAATCCGTTCTTATACTGTGAAAAAATCCTCATACAGTATTCCCCCACATGAGAGGGAACCGGACTACCCGGAGAAAACACACACAGGCACAGGGAGAACGTGCAAACACCACACTGGAAGGCCGGAGCCGGTATCGAACCCTGAACCTCCGCACTGTGAGGTGGACGTGCTAACCATTCGCTCACCGTGCCGCCTATCTAAATTTTTATTTCCTTTTTTCGTGGAAACACTTCCAGTGAATGTTTTATCAGTGTTTTGGGATAATTTTCTGGATTAAAAAAACTTGCCTTTTGAATTTATTATTTTATTTGTTGTTTTGTGGGGCGGGGGGACTTAATCATGAGGCCACCAGGAGTGTGGGTGCCTCACAGGCTGCCAGTTGCCCATCCCTGGTCTAATTTAAAATTATTACTTTGCCGCCACTTTGTGACATCACACTGCCAAGTGTGTTGAAACGTCATTTAGACTGGTCATTACGCTGCCTAATATTAAAGTAGCACTTTGCCACTATCTTGTGGGATTTATTGGTAATTATAAAACTTTTTTATACAGTTGGTATCTTAAAAAAAAAAAAAATAAACTCCCAAATTGAGTCACTCAGAAGTCAAAGTACTACCGTAATTAATGCACATAATTTGTGTGTATACATTAACTGTAGGAATTAACCTTGGGGCGTTTTTTAGGTCCTTCCAGTTCACCCTTTTCTGTGAATATGCAATATGTTAAAATGGAGTGCCAAAAGGCACGACTTACCTTACATAATTACATTATATAAGGACGGAGGTCTTCCCTGTCCTCTTTTTGCTTGTCTCGGTTCTCCAGCTCTATCAGATGTGTCATAGGGGACAGTGGCAAAGACGAATTCCTGCTGAGCTCTGCTCCACGCGTCTGCAGGGAGATCTCACGTGCTCTCGGGAGAGTTAGGAATCGAGGCGATGGCTGCTCACAGATGTGACCAGCGTGTCTCCCTTGCGTTGTATCAGGAGGTCCCAGATTTACTTGAACAAAGAAGACTGTTATTTGGTCTTTTTATAATGGCTATGTGACTTCGTAACTATCAGATTAGCAATTAGCTCCATCTAACATTTTGTGTCAATCATTTTTTTGTTTGTTTTTCTTTTCAAGCCACTTTGGCAATGGCAAAGCTATACAAAAACAGACACATTTACTCAAACCAGCAGGCTTTCAAAGCTGCAGCGAGCAGAAAAGTCCCGGTTCCATCATAATCCTGATACTGTGGGAGCCTTTCTCTGTGCAGCAGCCAGGCCCCCACTTTGCATCGAATTGAGGTGAAGATGTACTAATGAAGTAAGAATTTTTTTTCCCCCCCTGGCAATTATCTGCAAAACCAAATCACCGGGGAACATTGTGGTTATTAAATAATCGATCCATCCATCCATTTTCTGATCTGCTCCATGAAATGAAGAGAAAAAAAAATGCGGCACTCAAGCTTGGATCATATTTACTTCTGTAAAGATTGCTGTGTCGCCGTCTTTTGCGTGTGTCACTCGACATTGTGCTTTGTGCACATGTGTGTCACGTCACAGATGAGTTCAGTTAACATTAGAGGTCGCATTTGTTTTTCTAATGTGAAGAACAAGATAAAAAGAGTGCATTTAACACTTCACGCCCTGCCTGTCTGACCGCGACGTTTCGCTTCTGGGATGAAAACGCCATGTCACTGGCATATTCTGCACCTCACCCTTAAATCAATTCGCATTCCGCAATCGAGGAATCATGGATTCCTGCGGGGGCACGATAACAGCAACTTTGGGGAAAGATTTGTGTGAGCAGCAAATTCGAAGGAATTCCTAAGGGGTAAAGTACAAATTAAAAGTGATGACGAAATTGTCCAGATTTCATTTTCCTCTGCTGATGCGATTCTAGGAATGCTTAGCCGACACTTCGGGATACATTAGAATGTCTGTCAATCATTTCTGTCAATCTGTCATTCTTCACGTCACTTTCTGTTAACTCCCTTAAACCCACTCACCCTTCCACGTTTGTTTGTACACACACACACACACACACACAAACGCACACTGCTTTTGCCCCCCCCCCCCGCCTCAAGAGATTCCATCTTGCCGGGTTTCCTCAAATCCTGACTAATGCCCTTCAAATATACTGTGAGAAAGTCTAAGTTAAACCGTCAGTTGCACAGCTGGCAGACGCTCACACATGATAGCGCTTTAATCCAGAGTGTGTGCTGCGCTCATAATCACTTTCTGCCATGCTTGATGTCCTGGCCCATTCCCCCTCCCCAAGCTTTCTTAGGAATGATACAAAGTAGGGATGTCCCGATCCGATCGTGTGATATGAAATTGAGGTCGATCACGTGATCTGGCATAGAGTAAAAAAGATCAGTTTTATTATTTTCCAAACAGCAGTACTGTACCTTAGTTTTATGTTTCACAATGTTCCAGTTAGTGTGACACGCACATGCCGCAGGCACGTCCTCTGCTGCGCACAGCTCTCTTGCAGGCATCGAGACAGAGCGGTGGGTTTGTCTTCGTGGCTTGTTTGGAGGGAGAAGCAAGCTGAAAGATGCTCCAAAATAAGAGCCTTGTCTCATATGAAGAAGCATCCTCACTCAAAGAGGTGAGAGAGCTGAGCGTGTGACAGACAGGTTAGCGATCGTGACACGTCCAAACGAAAGAACTCCAAATAGAACGTTAAACGAGTGGAAATTATTTGGTGACAAGCAAGCTTGTTCCCTGTTGGTTGCATTTAACGAGGTCCTAAATCAATCGTGTCATTTCTAGAGGAGGGAAGTCGCCACGTGCCCAACAACTACGCAGCTGCATGGACACAAACCTATAAATAATGATGTAAATGTATTCTTGATCATTAGACAAATGAAATGTATCAAATGGAGGAATCCTTTGTTCGATGGTTATGTTTAGATGGGACCCACAACCAAATTGGGGCTATTTGCGTCCCCAGGCAATTACATGAATTATACACTTTCATAAACCGTCTTACACATTGATAAATATTGTGTATAACATTAGCATTCATTTTCTTACATATATAAACGATGATCCATGTTAAATAAATCGGTTAAACTACAGCTCTGGACACGCTTATTTTGTCTCCTTCCAATGTCAGGCTCCTTTTGGTGCGTGTGCTGACTGCAACGTTAATGCTAGTACCATGAGCCCATCTATGGCGTTTTGCATTGTATGCAAGTTGTGTGGTTTGATTGAATAACTCTCTTGTGGAAGTGTCCATAAAGCCTGCCATGCATGTTTTTGGAATGTGGGAGGAAACCGGAATACCCGGAGAAAACCCATGCAGGCCTGGGGTGCGGGGGAACATGCAAACTCCACACAGAGAGGTAGGGACTGGAACTGAACGTCTGCGCTGTGAGGTTGACGTGCTAACCACTCAGCCACCGGTCCGCCGCCAACGCACACGTATTGTACAAATTTCACGGGAAAATGTCACCAAGTATGTATTGAAACAATGACGATCTTCAATGTACGTACTCACAAATTTACTTTGTGTGAAATCCTTCTCTTGTGTGATTTACCAGTCGATTGACAGATTACCTTCGGTACCTCCTACCATCTTGTGCAAGATCATTGAATGGTTCTGCCCAATGCCTGGGGCGGATACATAACGATAGATTGTTTGTTGTAAATAATATTTTTCAGACACATGAAATTGGATAATCCATGGCATTCCTAATGGTCTCTCGGGGCACAGCGACCTGTCAAGCGTGATATGAGCAACAATATCAAATTTCATTGCAATTTTTTTTTTTTTTTTTTTTTTTTTTTACTGCGTGTCTACCATCCTGACGCCATGGGTGCTCTTTGCATCAGTCCCGCTCTTGCTGTTGTAAAACTGATTCAAAGAGCCAGTGTCTATTTTTAGAGATAATGCTGCTGTTGTGCTGAAGGATGACTCGTCGTGACAGTGCTCCCTCTGTGGTCAGAGTGCCTTCTAAATGCCCTGTCAATTAAAGCGGCCCATCTCTCTTCGCTTGCCGCTTTGCCGCTTGCACGGAAAAAGTGTCCGTGGGAGGGGGAGGGGTTGGGTGTCGGACGGTTGCTCGTCGGAGTCGTACCTCTTCCTGCATCGCCGACATGTTCTCCAGTGGCCTCATTATGGTCCAGCATCATTGATTTGTCAAAGCGTCGTCTTGCCAAACAGAGGCCGGACATGCAGTGTAACACGAGAGAAACCATAGCGTTCATTACCGGTTGTGTTCTCCATGTAATTGTGCTTTTCATATATTGGTAATAAATGTTTTGCTGTACACTGCATGAACTAGGCTTTAAAAAAAACCCAAAAGGGAATAATGACATTTTATGCAGCCTTATCTGCCAATAGAACAGGAAATCTGACTAGATGAGATTTCTTTTAAACAAGTGAACTAGCTAGTCTCCAACAGATGTTTTAAAAATGCTGCCTTTTTGTACAACCGACACCGATAGAATTATGGTTTTATTTCGTTTGTTAGAATGTCCAGAAAGAGTGCATTTGGTACAATAGATACAAGACTCTGTAAGCTGTAGCTGTGATCAAAGAGTGTGTGCGCGTGCGTGCGTGCGTGCGTGCGTGCGTGCGTGCGTGCGTGCGTGCGTGCGTGCGTGTGTGTGTGTGTGTGTGTCCATACAGTATACAGCCCTTTCCCTTCTCTTCCTCCTCCGCACTGTGAATAAAACGGGGGGGCCCTATCGGCGCTCTGCATTCGCTCACATGAGTGCTTGCGAGGGATTTTAGCATCAGTAGATTTTCAGATAATCACCAAGCACTTACAGTAAAATAAAGTAACAAAATACAATACAGGTCGGAGGAGACTGGGATTTGATCAGTATCATTTCCTAATCCTCAGCAAAATTACAATTCGGCTTGATGGCATTATCTGTTCAGTTGTTGCTCGCTCGCACGGATATGAAATGAGTTGTGCAATGGCCTTGTGGGAATTCTGAGTCACCTGACGCACGCGTGGCTAATAAGCAACTTAACACATGTACTCAAAGTGATTATGTAAAGATCAGATTCGCATCTTTTGAATATTCTCGTGTCAAACCGTGAATTCGTACCATGTTTCCTGCAGCAAAAGCATCTTTATTACTCGGGGTGAAATAATTTCCCAGTAGTGGTGTTGTAAAAAATATATTTTATTAATATGTGCGTATCGCTGCCTGGAATTTAAAAAAGCGGAAACATTTTATTTGAGAAGGAGGTCAGAGATGATTTTATTATTTGTGCGTCACTAGCGTTGTTGTAGTTCACATGCCTGACTTCTGTGGAGGCATCACGGGTTCACTTCCCACACTCAGACTGTGTCAATGCCCCAGCTCACTGCAACCCTGAAAAGGATAAGCGGTTTATGAAAAAAGATGGATGATAATTCATGCTATAATTTGTTGCATTCCTGACAAACTTTGTTTTTGTTACTTGTAAATGAAAACTAGTTCTTCGATGGATTCATTTAGGTGATTGATCACTTGCCTCTCGCATGATGCATGCTTGTATTGATTCGTCTATCTCCCATTGTGCTGCGGCTCAATAAATGTGCAGATTCTCCAGATGCAGATGGATAAAGGTTCAAAAAAGGAGGGGGATTAGAAATTATTTAGTCAGTCATCACTTGGGTTCATTATACTACATAGTATGTAACAAGACCAACACCTAGAATAGCATTTCATTTAAGACAAATCATCTAAGGCTGGATTTACACTTCAGAATTCAAGTGAAACGGTTGCCAAATTATTTTTGTTAATTTTTTTATGTTAGTTTTTTTTTTTGCTTTTGAGTTACACTCGGGATGTAGGTCACGGCATCATACATGGAACTCTTGAAATGTATCATGCCGATGTGAATGCAGCATAAACGTGCAGATTCTAAATCCACTGTAAATCTCAACTGTAGTGCAAGCACAGACAATTAAATATGGTCTGAAAACGCCGCATTAGAGGCATGTCATCATGAAAAAAAAAAATGAAAGTTATTGTCAATGGCGGGCAAGTGGAATAACGTGAAGGTTCCTCTGCTTTAAACCAATGGGGGGAAAGAATTGGCCCAGGCTAAATAAACGCAATATAATTTTTTAATGGGGAGTTTGTAGTGTTAAAACTGCTTGCAAATGTTTAAATGTAACTTTTGTTTCGGTAATCCCTCCCTCCCCCTTGAGCCTCACAACAAAGCCACTAAAGTGTGCGCTTTACGGACACGTTAGCCACAGCTGTTACTGTATGTCGGCAGAATGACTTACTCGTAACTGAGTGTTACTATCTCAGTAAATGTTAAACGTTTTATTTATGAGAATGTGCATTCAATTAAAAATCAAAAAGTGTTTATAAACGTAATGGCCTGTGTCGCTCCTGAATCCTCTTCACTGCCGACGTTGGTGGTTATTTTCGTAAAGGGCCTGAAGCCCAAGGTCACAGGTCAGTGTGACCCATTATAAGTCTAACCCTGAGGAACAAAAGCTTGACATCTCGTCAGTCACGCCTTTTGTCTCTGATTGGTTGTTATACATCAACTGTGGTGGTTTCATAAAAGTCTAATTAAAATTACAAGTTAGGGTCATATCATTTTATGAATGTACTCGTCTCAGGTCATACTAACCGTTTTAGCTAATATAATACGCGGGGGTTTTCTTGGTTGTTTTTTTTTTTTTTTTTTGGTGTTTTGTGTGTGTTATTTTTTAAGTGCAAACTGCTCCTGTTACCGTATTTTCCGCACTAAAAGGCGCACCTAAAGCCTTCCATTTTCTTAAAAGCTCACAGCGCGCCTTAAAATCCGATGCGCCATGTGTATGGTCATTACGGTAATATTTTGACCCCAAAATGGCTCCTTGA
This sequence comes from Hippocampus comes, assembly GCF_001891065.2. NCBI lineage: Eukaryota > Metazoa > Chordata > Actinopteri > Syngnathiformes > Syngnathidae > Hippocampus > Hippocampus comes. The sequence continues at coordinate 1,104,961 of NW_017806002.1, forward strand.
TAGAGACACGCTTACAACACAGAGTTCAAACTTAAGGCGATCGATTACGCAGTTGAACACGGAAATAGAGCAGTGGCAAAAGAGTTCAACGTTAACGAGACAATGTTATAACTTGCTGTTGGTGAAGCGAACTGTGTCGCTGCTTTATGAAATACGTTTTACTGACATCTGATCGTTCTGTTGGCATTTCCTTGAGCGTAGCTCTATCTAGTGGATGAATTGTAGATTGTGTCTTATAATGCGGTGCGCCCAATGCATGAAACAAATTACAACGGTACTGTGCTGTTGTTTACATCCATGTTGTCACTGCCTCCTAGTGACACTTGTGTAGGTATTAAAACTTTCATGCACCCTGTAACCTGACAACACGATAAGATGTCCACTGTAGTAACCGCTGTCGCTGATAGCGTTAAAATGCAATTTGGGATTCTGACTATGCAACTTGTTCCTTGCATTCCGTCATCATAAACACAGACATATCGGATGTAACATGATATTGAAAATGTACATATAGATCATATCCTGAAAAATATCGGCTATCAGCAATTGATCGGAATTGGGCCCCAGCACCTGGGGAGTAAATCCAATCCAAAAACAGACATACTAAGTGGATCTTTCTTCGATTACATTGTATGCCACCACTGTGTCTGTGCAGCCTTTTGCTCTTGTCCGTGGCCTATCTCCCCCTCCCCCCCCACCCCGACAACTCATTAAAGCTCCTCCATGCCACGACTCCTGGGGCCCTGGAGCTGAGCGGAATACAACGTGGCATTACGTTTCCACTGCCATTGTGGCGACTGCGTGCCGAGCTCTGATGCTTAACAGCCTAGGGAGTGAATGCTTTTGTTCACCGTAATGTGATGTTGGCTGTTGATGTAATCCCTCATTCAGTATGATGTATGGCACCCCTCACGTTGCTTGAAGGTAGGTGTAATGGAACATGCCGATGGAGTGTGGCTTCTCTGCACTCTGCATACTATGTTGAGTCCAAATTTGATTTCAATCAAATTAAAGCCTTCGTACCGGGTTCTTTTGGAGGCCGGGCGCCACAAAAAAAAAAAAAAAGTCATAGTTCCAAGGATAGAGCTGTCAGTTTGCAATCGTCTGTCTGCCAGATTCCATTGATAGGTGGACTCTATAAGTGCTTCGCTTGCCACATCTGTTCCTGATGGCATCGTGTTTAATTATCCGCTTGCCACACTAGCTGCTCCACTCAGATAAGCTTGAGTATGAGATGACTAGGAGCGTGCAGCTCATGCACTCGTCAAGTTTATAAACATGTCACAAATGCTGGTACGAGCTGTAAATTAAAAAAAAAAAAAAAAAAAAAAAAGAATATACTATCATCTTAATTGACTTCATTTTTAATTTTGCACATACCTGAAAGAATTCAAGCTGTAACCTAATCATGTTTACGTATGTGCTACGATTTACATATATGCCGATTAGTCGCAGCTATCAGTGACTACTCGATGAGCAAAAGAGTCGTTTTGGGTGCCTTAACTGACGTCAAGCTGCCAGTTGGTGTAATGAATTAATTGATGAATTTATTTATTTTTACTTGTCTCGAAAATGCATGGCGTGCACTATTGTTTTAGAATGTGATACGCAAAATGCCTTTCCGTTGCTAGCAAATGTCATGTCATAAATGTAGTTTTGGGGGGATACCCCACATTTCAATATTGAAAATTTGAAAGAAGAAGTAGAAAAAGGATGAAAACGTAATGACCCTCAGCCTTTAAAATGTACTGCTTCTCAATGACTTGTTTCTTCTCTGGCTTGTTACCACAGAGTCTTTAAGTAAATGTAATATTTGCACTTGAAGCCAAGGAAATATGACAAATATGGAATTGGAAAAGCGATCAGATAATGCATAGCTGCGTTCTCTTTATCTTTGCATTCTGATTTCACTTTGGACCATTTTAAGCCAATTTCAGAACAGAGTTTGGTCCCGTAGGATTCCATCGGAATCATTCAGTCTATGAAAGTCTTCGTGTGTTTTTTTTTCCTTATTTAGTTGTATTTCTGAGCATAGTTTATCCAATTTGATACTATCTTGTCACGCACCAACGGCGGTCGAACAGCCACTCATTTCTGTCTGTCAACCCCCCCCCTCCCCCCGCCGCTTTTGGCATATATTGTTACAGATAAAGTTACATAATGAATATTTTATGGGCAGCTGAACAGTCCCTCGTGAGGGAACTGATGGGTCTGACCAGGGTGAGCCTTTTCTTTGGATGGGACACGGTTTGCGTTCAAGTTCACTGCAGGGCAACGCTCTGGCACAAAAAGTGTCCGTGAAAATAATGCTGCGCCTTTTCTTCGAGGAGTTCTTGTCAACACAACAGATTTCAATGCCTCGCATTCTCACGCTGCCTTGACTGTTTCTCCGCGTCGAGCTCTTCATATCCCTCCCACCAGTTTCCCTCCCTCCCCCTCTCTCTCTCTTTCCTCTCCCATCTCTTGCCTATGTGCACCGTGCCGCTTTACGGTCAGCACAAGGCAGGCAGATGTAAGTTGAGTCAAGGCGACGGTGAGAGAGGTGACAATGAGGTCGAGCGGGAGAATGGATTTCCAGCAGCCGGCCCGACTGTCAAGGTGGACTCGGCAGATGTGAGGATCTTCTTGTGTTGCCTCAGTGTCATCGTTTGGATTTTTTTTTTACATCGCCATCCTTTTTTAAACAGCAGGCAGCGTGGAGGTGTAAAACTCCAGCTTGGAGCGAAGCCTCGAAAGGAAACAGCCGCACTCTAAATCTGCCCATCAGCCTCTCATGAGCATCTGATTCAAATGCCGGAAAGCGACGTACAGAGGAATCCAAGAAAATCATTCCGTTTTTACTTTATTCATACTTTGGATACTTTTTATCCGCACTCCCATTCTTGTGCCTGGGGAATATTGTGAGCTTGTCAGTCCATTTATCAAGCGGGAAGTGATTTCTAACACAAGCAAGGCGTGTGACACTTGCCCCAGGGACGAGGCCACCTTTTACAACCAAACACCCTCATGGAGCAAATGAGCCGCACAGTCGCAGCTCAATCCTAGTTCATCCACCTGATTTAAAAAACAAAGCAAAAAAAAAACATTGGGTATATTGGTTACATATTTGTTATTGGGTAGTGCCGATTTCAGCATGCAAGTCTCTCTGGTTTGCACGGACCACCGCGGCGGAGTGAGCCGCACCACAGAGGACCGTCTCAACCGGCAAAACGCCAACAGCCCCGGTACGGGGACACGAAGCAAATTCCGAGCTGTGGCCATGGTGGCTCGAAGTCTTGGTCAGCTCTCTGTTCAGAGTGTGCCGTCTTCCAGCGAACAAAGCATGAGGACCGGCATGAAGTATAGGTAGGGCGCGTTCGAGAAAACATTCCTTTTGTTGGAAGTCCCGAATTGTCTTTCATCGTTTGTCATCATGTCCATCAAAACTGCCGTTGACGACAATCTCAGTACCAAAATGAAACGTGTGATGCGTGTTGATAAATCCCACCGGTTCTTAGGTGTCCCGCTTGCGCAAGTCTAGCCTAATTTGCATTTATCATTCAAAACATCAGCGAGTAAAACTTAAGAAATGCATTGTAACCTAACCCTACTGCAATGTTGTTTACATTAACAGATCAAGAGGGAAAAAATATCATTCAAAACATCAGCGAGTAAAACTCAAGAAATGTGCACTGCTTTTTTGTTTTGTTTTTAAATACATTGTAACCTAACCCTACTGCAATGTTGTTTACATCCGCGCTCCACCAGCAGTGCACCATCAATACTTATTTGGGGAAGGCGCGACTCCAATGCAGGATCATTGACGCAGTTACATTAACCTTCGATCACGGTTCATACAACGTGAGTAGCAAGCTAATACTTGCATGGGGCCTCATTTGATCAAAGGATTAAAAATACAGGTTCCAAATTAATTTGAGTACGACTTAATTTGAGTGAGCCTGACTACCAAAATGAAACGTATAATGCATGTTGATAAATCCCACCGGTTCTTAAGTGTCCCGCTTGCGCAAGTCTAGCCTAATTTGCATTGAGAAAAGCCCCCAAAAAGATTAGCAGCATCCCTTTTTAAGAAAAATCATGGCAAAAAGAGCGGAAAGAATCTGCGAGATGATTGCGGTGCTTTCTGAGGAGTAGAAACAAATGAATAGGACTGTTTGGAATAACGAAGGCATGTCTTACCGAACGTGCCACGGCCCACAGAAGAAAATTGTCTCTCATTAACTGGAGGACGACGAGCAAGTGATTTGGATCGCCATATTGCAAGCTGGCTACACATTAACGCCTTAGCTAGCGCCTTCTTTACTTCTACACATGGTATCCTTCCAAAGCTGTTAGATCGTGTTAGTATGTACAATATAATCTTAATGCCAGAGTTGCACTGAGGCAACGGGTCGGTCATCTCTTTGAACAAAGTTAAGTCACACTTTGATTCAGTGTACATATGCCACATGCTCCTCGTGCCTGCGCGGAAGCACTTGTTTGCTATTTCGGCACGTTTTCTTTGTAGCTTTCACAAAACACGCTTCCGTGCTCCAAAATTCCTCTTACTTGTAGTTATAGAAGTTAGGGTTTGCCTCCTGATTTTTTTTATTTTTTTCTGTCGCAAACATTTTTTGAAAAACTTTTCGATTGATATTGATTGCGTCTATCACGATACAAATTGATCTTGAATTTTCATCCAACCCAAGATATGTTCTTCCACTAGTTGAATCATACAATGCAAGTCTTGGTTTCCTGTGAGTAAATTAGCTGTGCGTTTTACGAAATAAGCCCTGATTTCACACTAGTACAATAAGATGATCATCATTATTTCAGTAATTCGTACATCATTTTCATGAAATTTTTTTTGTTGGGGTGTTGTGAAATCTGAGTAAAATGCGTGCCTTTGCTGAAGTTAGGAAAAACTGGACGAGATTATTCTCTATAAATGTACCTAATGAGGTTGCTCTATATACTGGAAAATCTGTGGCTTTCGGCACGTTTTCTTTGTTGGTTTCACAAAACACGCTTCCGTGCTCCAAAATTCCTCTTACTTGTAATTATAGAAGGGGTTGGGGTTTGCTTCCTGATTTTTTTTATTTAATAACATTTTTTGAAAAACTTTTCTATTGATATTGATTGCGTCTATCACGATACAAATTGATCTTGGATTTTCATCCAACCCGAGAAATGTTCTTCCACTCGTTGAATCATATAACATAAGTCTTGGTTTCCTGTGAGTAGTGTGAGTCCCTGATTTCACACTAGTACAATTAGATGATCATCATTATTTCAGTAAGCAGTCCATCATTTTCATGACATATTTATTTATTTTGGGGGGGGGGGGGGGTTGTTTGTCTCATGTAGAGTATTCCTCTTAATGTTTTTTTACAGCATGCCATGCATTTTAATTGGAACAAAATGTTGTTTAATTGGCTGTTGTCTATAGGATGTACATTAGTCATCCTCCGCAGCCTTGCTGAATACCCATCACACTCCTTTGCATCTGATGTGCTCAGGGCAGCGATGCCACAATGGCACAATCTAATTATTCAAGCTAATGATATTGAATGAGTAGAACCGCATCTGCCCTCGAGGGTGTTGTGCGCTGTTTGTGCCGTTTTGCTTCCGCGCTTTTGTCCAAAGTACACAACGTGCTGCGTGTTTTCCGCGCCGGGATCGGAGTGAATGCGCCGCAGCCTTGTGTAGGCACCTCAAGGTTGCCAGCGCGCTGTGGGTGCAGCGCAATGCTCATAAGAATGAAAGAGCTAGAATGGAGAGATTGAAAGGCGAGCGTAGGCATCATGCTCAAGAGTCATCTGCGGTCTTTATTCGCCAATTCATCTCGGGAGTTGCCGTTCTCTTGGCCGTCCATTCCTGGTTTATCCTCAAACAGAGAAGACAGTAGTGGGTCCCTGCATATTTCCCATCATGCATTTTTTGTATTGACAGCTTTTTTTTGGGTGGGGGTGAATTTATCCTTCATTATTCACTGAAAACTCACCTATTTGCTGTTTATGTGTTCAGGCCAAAGCCATGCCAAATATAAAAATATTGCTTTGGCGTAATATGCCAAGGAACGATAGCAGAATCTCACTTTTCGTATGCCAACCTTTTTTGTGGTCTTCCTTTTTCAATTTTATTCAGCAACATTATTTCCAGTTTTTCTACCGCCGCTCAGTTTTCAAACTAAAAAAATGAGTAACTCAGCCATAACAGTACAATAAAACATTTTCACAAAACCATACAGGGAGGGTTGTCAAATAAACGCTTGCATTGTACAATACATCTTGAGACTGTTGAATATGCTCGCAAATCTACGGCAACTCTTTCTTTTATTTTGTCTCATGTAGAGTATTCCTCTTAATGTTTTTTTACAGCATGCCATGCATTTTAATTGGAACAAAATGTTGTTTAATTGGCTGTTGTCTATAGGATGTACATTAGTCATCCTCCGCAGCCTTGCTGAATACCCATCACACTCCTTTGCATCTGATGTGCTCAGGGCAGCGATGCCACAATGGCACAATCTAATTATTCAAGCTAATGATATTGAATGAGTAGAACCGCATCTGCCCTCGAGGGTGTTGTGCGCTGTTTGTGCCGTTTTGCTTCCGCGCTTTTGTCCAAAGTACACAACGTGCTGCGTGTTTTCCGCGCCGGGATCGGAGTGAATGCGCCGCAGCCTTGTGTAGGCACCTCAAGGTTGCCAGCGCGCTGTGGGTGCAGCGCAATGCTCATAAGAATGAAAGAGCTACAATGGAGAGATTGAAAGGCGAGCGTAGGCATGATGCTCAAGAGTCATCTGCGGTCTTTATTCGCCTATTCATCTCGGGAGTTGCCGTTCTCTTGGCCGTCCATTCCTGGTTTATCCTCAAACAGAGAAGACAGTAGTGAGTCCCTGCATATTTCCCATCATGCATTTTTTGTATTGACAGCTTTTTTTTGGGTGGGGGTGAATTTATCCTTCATTATTCACTGAAAACTCACCTATTAGAGAGTCTTGGATCATTCAAATACAGTAGGACATTTCAAACTCAGAAAAAAAAGGTTCCTCAATGCAATAAACATTGATAGCTACAAAAATGTAAATGTGAGCTTTCTGTCAATCTACAAAAGCTGACATACATGAAGTAGAATGTTGGGGGTGCCATTCCTTTGCTTTTTTTACTTCATTACAATCAATGGTCCATCTCATCTCTCAGGTTACAATAAAAAAATCGGTTTTATCTGTTTTTTTCAGCAACATTATTTCCAGTTTTTCTAGCGGCGGGCTCAGTTTTCAAACTAAAAAAATGAGTAACTCAGCCATAACAGTGCAATAAAACATTTTCACAAAACCATACAGGGAGGGTTGTCAAATAAACGCTTGCATTGTACAATACATCTTGAGACTGTTGAATATGCTCGCAAATGCAGCCAACTTTTCTGTGTGTGGCGGCAAAAAACTCTCGCGCGCACGGAAACTTAAGACTTAAACAATGAACAACAAATCTTTTGGTGGCCTTTTGTCAAATCCTCCGCATAAATAGACATATCAGTAGTGTGTAACAAATGTGTTTTCTTGTTGCATGATTCGAAATGTTTCAAATTTTTATAAATGTATTTTTAATATTGTCTGAAGTATTCGAATTAGTGTCCTAAGAGTATTCTGTTGAACTAATACAAATAAAACACACGAGAGTCTTGGATCATTCAAATAGAGTAGGACATTTCAAACTCAGAAAAAAAGGTTCCTCAATGCAATAAACATTGATGGCTACAAAAATGTAAATGTGAGCTTTCTGTCAATCTACAAAAGCTGACATACATGAAGTAGAATGTTGGGGGTGCCATTCCTTTGCTTTTTTTACTTCATTACAATCAATGGTCCATCTCATCTCTCAGGTTACAATAAAAAAATCGGTTTTATCTATCGTGTGAAATGCACCAAAGTTTACGATAGCTCTAAACTGGCACTGACCTTTCAACAAAGCTGCATGAATATCGAATGAAGCTGGAACACGCACGCGCACGTGCTATTGAGCATTTGCGTGTGCTCGAGTAGCGACACCTTTATGCTAATTCAACTCTCGCGCGCACGGAAACTTAAGACTTAAACAATGAACAACAAATCTTTTGGTGGCCTTTTGTCAAATCCTCCGCATAAATAGACATATCAGTAGTGTGTAACAAATGTGTTTTCTTGTTGCATGATTCGAAATGTTTCAAATTTTTATAAATGTATTTTTAATATTGTCTGAAGTATTCGAATTAGTGTCCTAAGAGTATTCTGTTGAACTAATACAAATAAAACACATTTGAAGTTATTTAGATCTCCGCTATGCCAGGGTATTATTTCCTTTTTTTTTTTGTCTTTCTTTTAAAGTTATCTAAAATAATTGAGCTGTTTTGTCAGCCGCTGCTTGTTGCAAACAAACGATCTTGACATCATCTACAGTTTGGCAAATAAGACAACTATACAATACATTAGCAATTACGGTCATGCTGTACCATCCGAAAAAAGGGTTCGAGCAAATCCTGTGCCAAGTGAAAAAGTTGGTAGCGCCGGTGCAAAAGTTTCTGTGGAGCCCTGTGACAGACAGATACAAGTGTTTGGTATATGAAGTAGAATGTTGAGGGTGACATTCCTTTGCTCTTTTTACTTCATTACAATCAATGGTCCATCTAATCTCTCAGGTTACAATAAAAAAATCGGTTTTATCTATCGTGTGAAATGCACCAAAGTTTACGATAGCTCTAAACTGGCACTGACCTTTCAACAAAGCTGCATGAATATCGAATGAAGCTGGAACACGCACGCGCACGTGCTATTGAGCATTTGCGTGTGCTCGAGTAGCGACACCTTTATGCTAATTCAACTCTCGCGCGCACGGAAACTTGGAAGTCATTTTTCCCAATGCCACCCTCAGTCACGATTCCGTAAAACAAAATTCCCACATATCTAGAACCAACACACAACACTGAACTCTGAAACGCTGCAGTGCTTCGTCGTGATGTGGCACATGACATCGGCAGTAATGGTAATGGCGTTAGAACGACAACAAAAGTAATTAGATTACTCCTTTTTGCTGAAATTAACTATACTTGAACGGTGTTATTCCCAACACTGATGGTTGGGATGTCAAACGTTAAATATGTTAAAGATGGCATGCTGCCCAAAGACTTAAACAATGAACAACAAATCTTTTGGTGGCCTTTTGTCAAATCCTCCGCATAAATAGACATATCAGTAGTGTGTAACAAATGTGTTTTCTTGTTGCATGATTCGAAATGTTTCAAATTTTTATAAATGTATTTTTAATATTGTCTGAAGTATTCGAATTAGTGTCCTAAGAGTATTCTGTTGAACTAATACAAATAAAACACATTTGAAGTTATTTAGATCTCCGCTATGCCAGGGTATTATTTCCTTTTTTTTTTTGTCTTTCTTTTAAAGTTATCTAAAATAATTGACCTGTTTTGTCAGCCGCTGCTTGTTACAAACAAACGATCTTGACATCATCTACAGTTCGGCAAATAAGACAACTATACAATACATTAGCAAATACGGTCATGCTGTACCATCCGAAAAAAGGGTGCGAGCAAATCCTGTGCCGAGTGAAAAAGTTGGTAGCGCCGGTGCAAAAGTTACTGTGGAGCCCTGTGACAGACAGATACAAGTGTTTGCCATTCGAAAAAGAGTGTGAGAAACATGATAGAATTCAAGAAGCATAGCAAAGTCCCAAAATAGCTTCCGCCTGCTCCCGCCTCCACGTTTTCTATAGGCCATCAAGAATCTTCAATCAAGGGAAAAGTGCTGTTTTTCTGCACTTTATTAGTCATTTATATTTATTTTACACTGTTTGCTTAGGGTTAAGGCAGTGAAGATGTCAAACATATGGCCCGCGGGCCGGGACCGGCCCGCAAGGAGGTTCGATCTGGCCCGCAGGATAATTTAAAATTGCATTAAAGACACAGAATGAATGTTTTTAATAAAACGTAATTCCAACACTGATGGTTGGGATGTCAAACGTTAAATATGTTAAAGATGGCATGCTGCCCAAAGACTTAAACAATGAACAACAAATCTTTTGGTGGCCTTTTGTCAAATCCTCCGCATAAATATCAGTAGTGTGTAATAAATGTGATATAGTTTTCTTGTTGCATTATTCGAAATGTTTCAAATTTTTATAAATGTATTTTTAATATTATCTGAAATATTCAAATTAGTGTCCGAAGAGTATTCTGTTGAACTAATACAAATAAAACACATTTGAAGTTATTTAGATCTCCGCTATGCCAGGGTATTATTTCCTTTTTTTTTTTGTCTTTCTTTTAAAGTTATCTAAAATAATTGACCTGTTTTGTCAGCCGCTGCTTGTTACAAACAAACGATCTTGACATCATCTACAGTTCGGCAAATAAGACAACTATACAATACATTAGCAAATACGGTCATGCTGTACCATCCGAAAAAAGGGTGCGAGCAAATCCTGTGCCGAGTGAAAAAGTTGGTAGCGCCGGTGCAAAAGTTACTGTGGAGCCCTGTGACAGACAGATACAAGTGTTTGCCATTCGAAAAAGAGTGTGAGAAACATGATAGAATTCAAGAAGCATAGCAAAGTCCCAAAATAGCTTCTGCCTGCTCCCGCCTCCACGTTTTCTATAGGCCATCAAGAATCTTCAATCAAGGGAAAAGTGCTGTTTTTCTGCACTTTATTAGTCATTTATATTTATTTTACACTGTTTGCTTAGGGTTAGGGTGATGTAAAACTCTATTTATTCATCATGAAAATAATGTTTAATTAAGGTGCAATTCACGGAGTATCCGCTAGATCTGTTTATTAAATTTCAACATTTTCCTAATGTTCTTGTGCTTCTTTAGACCAAAACAAAGGAAAGATATTATTTTTGGTTATTTATAGCAGAGTATGGTGTAATTTTAATGGTCCGGCCCACTTTCCATCTACCGAGGCTATATGTGGCCCACAATGTGAAATGAGTTTGACACCCCTGGCTTAGGGTGATGTAAAACTCTATTTATTCATCATGAAAATAATGTTTAATATTCTGTCTGCAAAGGATTATTCGGATTCACGTTATTTTCCATAGGAAATTCTTTCCATCCAATTTGGTGTTTCCAGACTTTCTGTAAATGCATTAATCACGTAAACAACTTTACTCTGGTACTTGTGCCATCATGAGTAAGACTTAACAGACCTTTTTGGACGGACGTCGGTTACTGTTGGGTTTTTGCTATTTGTGGCAGGGCTCGGTCGGTCCCAACGAATAGTGGTGGTTCAGCGTACACTTTTGCACACTAATCCAAACGGTATAATGGCTGTGTGAAATTCAAATGTGCCTGATTTGCATAAGGTCCTCTCCGTGGCTTCTTCAGCATGGCAGCCTTGAGCGGCCTGGTCGTGACTATTAGGCTGCATTTATGGGCGAGAGCGCAGGCTGGCTCGGAAAAGGACCTCCCCTGCAGGGATGAGGAGGGAAAATATTAACGTGGATGTCTTCTCACTCAGGCTCCGAGGCGGCATCCTCCCCATAGACAGAAGCATTCAGTAATGTGACACTGGCTCTTCTTGATGTCCGGACCAAAGACATGCGGATCTGCTGCCCACATTTCTCCCGCGGAACTAAATAGGTGCCTTCAAGTCCGGGCTTGAGGAGGGAAAATATCAACGTGAATGTCTTCTTACTCAGGCTCCGAGGCGGCATCCTCCCCATAGACAGAAGCATTCGGTAATGTGACACTGGCTCTTCTTGATGTCCGGACCAAAGACATGCGGATCTGCTGCCCACATTTCTCCCGCGGAACTAAATAGGTGCCTTCAAGTCCGGGCTGAATTAATAATGCACACAAAATGCTTTATGATTCCCGTATGGAAAGCAGTCCTGCCGAGGTGATGGAAAATTTGCTGTAAAATTGGGCAGTCCTTCACGTGATGCTGCTGCGGTTTGACGCAACGCTCTCAACTCCTGTCCTGGTCTGTCAAACCTTTTCGAAAACATGACATACTTGTACAAGAGCATCTCTCTAACAAGTCGAGAGGTGGCAACAGCACCTGCTTCACATTCATTTATGTCACTGCTCGTTATATTTATTTATTTTGACTCAACCAAGATCTCCACCATAGTTGATTTGATCACTATTTACTTTTTTTTTTTTTTAACTCAACCAAGACCTCCACCATAGTTGATTTGATCACTATTTATTTATTTATTTATTTATTTATTTATTTTTTACATTGTCAAATAGTTTTACATAACCCCTGATTTCTGTTTTCAAATGTAGGGAGTAAAAGTAAAAAAATGTACAGAAAAACAAATATATATGCATAGATACTTGAAAAAGCTACTTTAGTGGAGTATAAAAGTAAAATATGTACAGAAAAACAAATATACATGCATAGATACTTGAAAAAGCTACTTTAGTGGAGTAAGAAATTATTTGTACTTCCCATTGCTGCTTAAGTGCAAAATATTTGAATAAAACCTGAGGCAGACCTGAATATTTTCCGTCAAAACACAATATTCCTTTTTAGCTACAGGGGGCATTTAAATTAGACTTCTGCCTCACTTGCCGCATATGCGAATGTATACACGCGACTCATTTAGAGTGGTGCTGAAGGGCACGTTTAGAAGAGAATGATCCCATCAGAGCAGGATTTTAGAGGGGGTTTCTTTGTCGGGAAACCACGCAACGCACATTTTTCCACTCAGTCACTATTCTCAACATACACGTCAAGCCATCCACCAATCCTCCCTGGACTGTTCATGAGGCAGTCGCAAGGCTCATGCAGCCATTCACATTCAAATTGGACAAAGGAGGAGAATTTGGAGTGTTATTGACATGCATGAGGAAGCTGGCGTATCGGGGGAAAAAAGCACGGCAAGAACATTGCAAACTCCACACAAAAAAGCCTAAACCGAGATTCCAATCCAGACTCTCTTGACTGCATGCTTGACATGCCAACCACTTGGCCACTGTACCGCCTCCCATCAGACAAGGCAAATCTTATTTTAGACATAGACAGCTGCATGCATGCATTTTTGAGGACATTACTAAGGAACCAGAAGTAGAGTCGAATTAAATATCCGAATCGCACAAATAAGACCACAATGAGCCACTGACCCACTTGTTGAGAATCAGCGCCCAAATGTGCTTGTCATCCAAAAGCCTATTTGTGCACGCAGTGTTTAATGACAATTATAGTTACGAGAGAAAACGTCTCCACTGGTTACTGTCAACACTTGACCGCAGACGCGTTCTGAGGCTCATTATCTTGAGCGGCACACGCGACAAATGTTCCGTCATTGTTGCCGCAGCTGTGCCGTTTTTGAGTGTGTAAAATGGCTTCATGCATTTTTAGACGTTTGGAGCAGTAAATTTTGAGTGAAATGTAAAACGGGGCTCGTGGTTTGCACGTCTGGCTCAGATTTGTGAGCTTCTTTGTTCACATTTCTTCTCCAGTCCAGTTTTCATGTTGGCCCTGTGCTTGTGGAATACATACGTCAATTGATCATTTGGCTGGAAGTGATTGTTTTCAGAATATATGTACCTGCTATGTAAACAGGACCAAGTTGCCAGTGAATCATAAGTACAGAGCTGATAGTGTCACGTGCCGTATGCCAGCACTCCGCATTCAGCATTATAAAAAAACACCTAAAATCACACCTCTTAGTAACCTAACAGCTGAAAAAAAATGAAGGTGCTAATCTATTATTATCTTCTGTTGCTGAGAATGACTGCTTACACAAAGGCAGCGCCGGTGGTGACGAAAAGCTTGTGGGTGTGTGATTTTTGGGCATGATGAGTGCGGGTGCATGCTGGGACATTTTTCCACGTCATCGAGACTTTCCGCCTGCACTCCCACTGCTGAACGATCAGGCCACGCTGATGAAAATAGGCCCTGACTCTTCCATCCACGGTGCTCATTTCAAGCCCCCATCTTAAAATGTGCGCAACGCATTCTTCACCATCTGTTTGCTCTGGGCATGTGAAATGACGTAGTTGTGTGTAAACGAGTTTTACATACATGGTTTCGTTCTTGTAAGAGTATGATCATCACGGAATATTTTTATTTGACTGTGGTTTCCTCAAATCGTGGACCCCACTGTTGTCTTTCAAATGCTGAAGAAAATAAATGCCTCTCCCTGAATAGGCACTTCATTTTTTTTTTTTTTACCCTTGCGTGAGCCAAAACAGACAATAAAACGTTCACATCTGAGTCCATTTGAACATCACCGCTAACCTAAACAGCAGCACCAGCCCAACTCGGGAACGACCTCCAAGCGGTGCTGGGCGTGCCTTCGGGCTACGAACAGTTCCCAGTCTACAGCCGACAACTGGGTCTGCAGGTACCCGGGTCTTTGCGGCTTTAGGAGCCGCTTTGGGGCCCAGTTGGAGGTTGCTCAAGAACAACAGCAGCACCAATGCACATAAAGCGTGTCAAGAACAAAAACAGGAAGTGTTAGGACTTCAGATCATACACTTGACTGTTCACATACTGACATGTAAGCTCCTGCAACATAAGATAGAATAAATGTCTTCTAAATTCAATACATCAGAGCAGAGCGTTAACAGTCCTGCCCAATTTGAATGATCCAAAAAGTTTCGCTTAACATGTATTGTTTATCATTATTTCTAAATTTGTGTTCAGTGGAATACCCCCCCCCCACACACACACACACACACTTTTGCAGATGAGTAAATAAATGACCACAACTGACATGAGGATGCCTGCATGTGACTGAAACGAGTAGTGGCGTTAGAATGAAATGGAAAACCGAGACAGCTGTTCATTCTTTGCCTCACTGTTTAATCGCTGCGCGTGTATGTGTTGATTGTTGTCTTAAATGCACTACAAATAGCCTCAGTATTTATTAACGCTTCCGTTACAGAGCCAATAAGGAGGCAAGCTGTTTCTCCCTTTAGTATTACGAGAGAAAAAAAAAAAAATCAATTTTCACGGCTTCGCTTTCTTGAGAGGTTCTCTCATTTATTCAATACAAGTACAATACACACCACAAGCATTTGTACGGAAGCGCGCAACTGCCAATGTGGAGTATGACTGGCTAACTCGTATTTGCAAAGAACGTTCGAACATTGTTGAAATGTCGGCTCACTGTTAAAAACAGCATTTTTTTTTCCCCATAAAGTGACGGGGTATTGATTTGCACCTGCGGAATTGTAAAAAAAATGCTATGTTTTTAGCATTTAGCCTACATTATACCAATGCGCTCGAAAATTACGGAAGTAATCATTGACCATTAGTCATTTCTATGGTTTTAATTTTATGTCTGCAGTGTAGGAATTTGCGTTTGGCATTTTTTTTTTTTTTTTGCTATCATGTTTTTAGCTTTTATTCTACATTTTATCGATACGGCCGATTGTACTTTATACGATTACATTTGAATGTGTACTGTATCAACATGTACCACGGGTAAGTCTAAACAAACACATGATTTACCGAAGGGCTTACTCCAACCCTCACTCCCCTCACAAACAGACACGGGGTGCAGTTGCAGCACAAACACTCCTGGCTGCTTGTGAACTTTTTCATGTTTTTGAACCTAAATAAAAAAATTGCTGAGGGGGCTGAACAGGGGCGAGACAGATTTCTGACAGGGGTATAGCACGCGCTAGCCCTGGTGTTGCACCGTCATGGGGCCGAGAGAAAGGACAGAGGCATTCACATAATGTTGTTAGACTACGTTTTGACCAGTACCTTGATAAACTACCGGTAGAATGTAGTTAGCTCCCGCTAAGATAGGCTGCTGTAATTTTATTACTATAATTAATTGAAACAAATGCAGGGTCAGATCTTTTTCCCCCCTCACAGGCACCAAGTTTCATTCATGGTTTTTCATAGCATAACTTCCAGTGCCGCCATCAACTCCATGTGTTCCTTTATACCAGCTGAATTGAATTGTTTTGTATTATGTAAACTGAAATGGAGGAAGAAGTGCCCGTCACCAGCACAAGAGCTGCTGGCATTCTGCGTTGTTACCACGTCCGAGGCTGTATTAATAGATGTGCTCGGTGAAAATCTCTGAACACGTTCCACCCTATGGCTTTGTTTGCTCATTCATCAATCTGTCCTGTCATCTCTCCTGACTTGAGATGCTTGTCATTTTTTTGAACATGCACAATTTGAAATGATAAAAATAAACGCATGTGGGCTGAACATTTGCTGGCCTGGAATCTCCCACGACGCTGCTGTCCACTGTCAAGCTAGCGGTGGCTAGCGCTAGCTGCTAATAGAGTGCCTTCGAAGGAGCGGGGTGTTTTGGGCACAATAATACGGCAATAGCTGCGAATAGGGTCTTCCTGCAAATAGTTTTTAGGTTCCACAGAATAAAATGTTTGACCGTGTGAATGGTGAACCAATAGGCGACGCTTCATCATAGTACACTACACAGTGTCCATTTTGCTGTGGCGGCCCTCAATCTCCTTTGGGATGCTGTTTGTCACCTGAGGGTGGTCAAAGTAATTACAGGAGACCCTTGTGGTTTGTCAGCAAGTCGTCATGCTTCCTGAACAGTCCATTTCCTGATCACTGGCTTTTTCCCTCAGTGGTGTTGGTGTCCTTTCTACCGAGCCTGTCACCTTCTTTATTGAGGAGGCGAGAAAACCTTACTGTTGTGATTCTTTTCTGCTGAGGCTCAGCATGACCATGAACCCTGTCTGCTGGCGTGGGGGCCACACCGGAGGGTCTTTTCAAAGTTGCCCAACACAATTATGGAATATGATGATGCGCTGACAAAGGAACAAGCCTGGCATTGTCTGACAAGTGTCATACTCTGACAAGGGGGTGCTTGAAAAGGCTGGATTTTTAATATTGCTTTGTCAAGGTTCGAAAACGGTGAGTAGAAAGATCCTTCAGGCTGGATTTACATTGTCCAAGTGCCCAATTTGCGATTTCATGCCAATTAACGTTGATGGCTCTGTGCATCTTCAAGTGGCACAAATCCAATATGGCTGTGTTTACACTGACAGAAAACCGAAAGCCATGAAGCAACAGAAACTGCACCTAAATAACCCTGGTGTAAACATAATAAATACAGTCAATATAACAAACACTCCACTAAAGCTTTCATAACACACTGAAGTTTAATGACTAAGCTAGCTGAAACAAATAAACAGACATCCCAGTCCATCATCTCAAACATGCTGCAAAAACAATTACGGCCCCGATAATCTCCTTTTGGTTCTCTTTGATTTTGAGTGCACCATCCTCAGGCGGGGGTGTGGGGGGGGGGGGTCCACATTGAAATAAAAGGAAGCTAATTAAAGATTAGCCACGCTTTGCCAGAGGGGATCGTATTAACCTTGTCACCACGCACAGCACAAAGGTTCGCCGTCCCCCCCGGATGCTTTTGTCCCTCATTTTGGATTAACCCTGTCAGCTACTAAATGCGACGTCGTCAGATAAGATAGGTAATGTGACACTGGCTCTTCTTGACGTCCGGACCAAAGACATGCAGATCTGCTGCCCACATTTCCCCCGCGGAACTAAATAGGTGCCTTCAAGTCCGGGCTGAATTAATAATGCACACAAAATGCTTTATGATTCCCGTATGGAAAGCAGTCCTGCCGAGGTGATGGAAAATTTGCTGTAAAATTGGGCAGTCCTTCACGTGATGCTGCTGCGGTTTGACGCAACGCTCTCAACTCCTGTCCTGGTCTGTCAAACCTTTTCGAAAACATGACATACTTGTACAAGAGCATCTCTCTAACAAGTCGAGAGGTGGCAACAGCACCTGCTTCACATTCATTTATGTCACTGCTCGTTATATTTATTTATTTTGACTCAACCAAGATCTCCACCATAGTTGATTTGATCACTATTTACTTTTTTTTTTTTTTACATTGTCAAATAGTTTTACATAACCCCTGATTTCTGTTTTCAAATGTAGGGAGTAAAAGTAAAAAAATGTACAGAAAAACAAATATATATGCATAGATACTTGAAAAAGCTACTTTAGTGGAGTAAGAAATTATTTGTACTTCCCATTGCTGCTTAAGTGCAAAATATTTGAATAAAACCTGAGGCAGACCTGAATATTTTCCGTCAAAACACAATATTCCTTTTTAGCTACAGGGGGCATTTAAATTAGACTTCTGCCTCACTTGCCGCATATGCGAATGTATACACGCGACTCATTTAGAGTGGTGCTGAAGGGCACGTTTAGAAGAGAATGATCCCATCAGAGCAGGATTTTAGAGGGGGTTTCTTTGTCGGGAAACCACGCAACGCACATTTTTCCACTCAGTCACTATTCTCAACATACACGTCAAGCCATCCACCAATCCTCCCTGGACTGTTCATGAGGCAGTCGCAAGGCTCATGCAGCCATTCACATTCAAATTGGACAAAGGAGGAGAATTTGGAGTGTTATTGACATGCATGAGGAAGCTGGCGTATCGGGGGAAAAAAGCACGGCAAGAACATTGCAAACTCCACACAAAAAAGCCTAAACCGAGATTCCAATCCAGACTCTCTTGACTGCATGCTTGACATGCCAACCACTTGGCCACTGTACCGCCTCCCATCAGACAAGGCAAATCTTATTTTAGACATAGACAGCTGCATGCATGCATTTTTGAGGACATTACTAAGGAACCAGAAGTAGAGTCGAATTAAATATCCGAATCGCACAAATAAGACCACAATGAGCCACTGACCCACTTGTTGAGAATCAGCGCCCAAATGTGCTTGTCATCCAAAAGCCTATTTGTGCACGCAGTGTTTAATGACAATTATAGTTACGAGAGAAAACGTCTCCACTGGTTACTGTCAACACTTGACCGCAGACGCGTTCTGAGGCTCATTATCTTGAGCGGCACACGCGACAAATGTTCCGTCATTGTTGCCGCAGCTGTGCCGTTTTTGAGTGTGTAAAATGGCTTCATGCATTTTTAGACGTTTGGAGCAGTAAATTTTGAGTGAAATGTAAAACGGGGCTCGTGGTTTGCACGTCTGGCTCAGATTTGTGAGCTTCTTTGTTCACATTTCTTCTCCAGTCCAGTTTTCATGTTGGCCCTGTGCTTGTGGAATACATACGTCAATTGATCATTTGGCTGGAAGTGATTGTTTTCAGAATATATGTACCTGCTATGTAAACAGGACCAAGTTGCCAGTGAATCATAAGTACAGAGCTGATAGTGTCACGTGCCGTATGCCAGCACTCCGCATTCAGCATTATAAAAAAACACCTAAAATCACACCTCTTAGTAACCTAACAGCTGAAAAAAAATGAAGGTGCTAATCTATTATTATCTTCTGTTGCTGAGAATGACTGCTTACACAAAGGCAGCGCCGGTGGTGACGAAAAGCTTGTGGGTGTGTGATTTTTGGGCATGATGAGTGCGGGTGCATGCTGGGACATTTTTCCACGTCATCGAGACTTTCCGCCTGCACTCCCACTGCTGAACGATCAGGCCACGCTGATGAAAATAGGCCCTGACTCTTCCATCCACGGTGCTCATTTCAAGCCCCCATCTTAAAATGTGCGCAACGCATTCTTCACCATCTGTTTGCTCTGGGCATGTGAAATGACGTAGTTGTGTGTAAACGAGTTTTACATACATGGTTTCGTTCTTGTAAGAGTATGATCATCACGGAATATTTTTATTTGACTGTGGTTTCCTCAAATCGTGGACCCCACTGTTGTCTTTCAAATGCTGAAGAAAATAAATGCCTCTCCCTGAATAGGCACTTCATTTTTTTTTTTTTTACCCTTGCGTGAGCCAAAACAGACAATAAAACGTTCACATCTGAGTCCATTTGAACATCACCGCTAACCTAAACAGCAGCACCAGCCCAACTCGGGAACGACCTCCAAGCGGTGCTGGGCGTGCCTTCGGGCTACGAACAGTTCCCAGTCTACAGCCGACAACTGGGTCTGCAGGTACCCGGGTCTTTGCGGCTTTAGGAGCCGCTTTGGGGCCCAGTTGGAGGTTGCTCAAGAACAACAGCAGCACCAATGCACATAAAGCGTGTCAAGAACAAAAACAGGAAGTGTTAGGACTTCAGATCATACACTTGACTGTTCACATACTGACATGTAAGCTCCTGCAACATAAGATAGAATAAATGTCTTCTAAATTCAATACATCAGAGCAGAGCGTTAACAGTCCTGCCCAATTTGAATGATCCAAAAAGTTTCGCTTAACATGTATTGTTTATCATTATTTCTAAATTTGTGTTCAGTGGAATACCCCCCCCCCACACACACACACACACACTTTTGCAGATGAGTAAATAAATGACCACAACTGACATGAGGATGCCTGCATGTGACTGAAACGAGTAGTGGCGTTAGAATGAAATGGAAAACCGAGACAGCTGTTCATTCTTTGCCTCACTGTTTAATCGCTGCGCGTGTATGTGTTGATTGTTGTCTTAAATGCACTACAAATAGCCTCAGTATTTATTAACGCTTCCGTTACAGAGCCAATAAGGAGGCAAGCTGTTTCTCCCTTTAGTATTACGAGAGAAAAAAAAAAAAAATCAATTTTCACGGCTTCGCTTTCTTGAGAGGTTCTCTCATTTATTCAATACAAGTACAATACACACCACAAGCATTTGTACGGAAGCGCGCAACTGCCAATGTGGAGTATGACTGGCTAACTCGTATTTGCAAAGAACGTTCGAACATTGTTGAAATGTCGGCTCACTGTTAAAAACAGCATTTTTTTTTTTCCCCATAAAGTGACGGGGTATTGATTTGCACCTGCGGAATTGTAAAAAAAATGCTATGTTTTTAGCATTTAGCCTACATTATACCAATGCGCTCGAAAATTACGGAAGTAATCATTGACCATTAGTCATTTCTATGGTTTTAATTTTATGTCTGCAGTGTAGGAATTTGCGTTTGGCATTTTTTTTTTTTTTTTGCTATCATGTTTTTAGCTTTTATTCTACATTTTATCGATACGGCCGATTGTACTTTATACGATTACATTTGAATGTGT
The DNA here is from genome assembly GCF_001891065.2 of Hippocampus comes. Lineage (NCBI taxonomy): Eukaryota > Metazoa > Chordata > Actinopteri > Syngnathiformes > Syngnathidae > Hippocampus > Hippocampus comes. The sequence continues at coordinate 1,125,914 of NW_017806002.1, forward strand.
ACTGTATCAACATGTACCACGGGTAAGTCTAAACAAACACATGATTTACCGAAGGGCTTACTCCAACCCTCACTCCCCTCACAAACAGACACGGGGTGCAGTTGCAGCACAAACACTCCTGGCTGCTTGTGAACTTTTTCATGTTTTTGAACCTAAATAAAAAAATTGCTGAGGGGGCTGAACAGGGGCGAGACAGATTTCTGACAGGGGTATAGCACGCGCTAGCCCTGGTGTTGCACCGTCATGGGGCCGAGAGAAAGGACAGAGGCATTCACATAATGTTGTTAGACTACGTTTTGACCAGTACCTTGATAAACTACCGGTAGAATGTAGTTAGCTCCCGCTAAGATAGGCTGCTGTAATTTTATTACTATAATTAATTGAAACAAATGCAGGGTCAGATCTTTTTCCCCCCTCACAGGCACCAAGTTTCATTCATGGTTTTTCATAGCATAACTTCCAGTGCCGCCATCAACTCCATGTGTTCCTTTATACCAGCTGAACTGAATTGTTTTGTATTATGTAAACTGAAATGGAGGAAGAAGTGCCCGTCACCAGCACAAGAGCTGCTGGCATTCTGCGTTGTTACCACGTCCGAGGCTGTATTAATAGATGTGCTCGGTGAAAATCTCTGAACACGTTCCACCCTATGGCTTTGTTTGCTCATTCATCAATCTGTCCTGTCATCTCTCCTGACTTGAGATGCTTGTCATTTTTTTGAACATGCACAATTTGAAATGATAAAAATAAACGCATGTGGGCTGAACATTTGCTGGCCTGGAATCTCCCACGACGCTGCTGTCCACTGTCAAGCTAGCGGTGGCTAGCGCTAGCTGCTAATAGAGTGCCTTCGAAGGAGCGGGGTGTTTTGGGCACAATAATACGGCAATAGCTGCGAATAGGGTCTTCCTGCAAATAGTTTTTAGGTTCCACAGAATAAAATGTTTGACCGTGTGAATGGTGAACCAATAGGCGACGCTTCATCATAGTACACTA
>NW_017806002.1:1127585-1209305 GCF_001891065.2 Hippocampus comes
GGGGGGGTTTGGGGGGGTGGGTTCCACATTGAAATAAAAGGAAGCTAATTAAAGATTAGCCACGCTTTGCCAGAGGGGATCGTATTAACCTTGTCACCACGCACAGCACAAAGGTTCGCCGTCCCCCCCGGATGCTTTTGTCCCTCATTTTGGATTAACCCTGTCAGCTACTAAATGCGACGTCGTCAGATAAGATAACCAAGCAGGACTTTGATACTTTTTTGTGAACGCAACGGAAAACCCACTGTATGCATATTGCATTTCTGGATTAGTTAGAGCAGTAGGCCTGAGCCTTCAGTTGAGACTGAAGAGACCCAACGCATTTCTTAAGAATAGCGTTATAATGTGGCAATTTTACCAAATAATACACGAAAACACAATGCAACAATGTGTGGCATTATTAAAGCAAGAAACATATTTAGGCCTTTATCTTCTTCCAAATAACTCTAAACCTCGACTTCAAAATATCATTTGGAGCAGTTCACACCGAGATTTATTGAGGAACATGACAAAGACATAAACACTTTAAATAAAACCCATTATACTGACCAGAGATGCTGATTATTCATGGAGAAAGTCCTTCTCCTTTCTTTGCTCTTGCCTGCAAGCTTGCCGCCACGCTCACACATGCTGCTCTGGAAGTGCCGAATGTATCTTTTTCCTGGTTGAAACGAGCAAGAGTGTTGCGGCCCTATCCTCACAATGTCCAGTTTTTCTTGAGGCAGCTGTGCTTGCGTAGAAACAGCCTACCAGGAAGTAACATTGAGCCTTGAGGCGTTTTCACCTGGTTGGTCTATTTCCGTTTGGCACTCTGAAATCACTCCGTCAACCTTTGTCCAATTGAATATGCGTCTTCTGATGTCATTGCAACGTCACTCTCGAGTCGAACATTTTTCAATTCAAGGGCGTGCCACGTCGCGCCATACAGTATGCGCGCCTTGACGCGGCATTCCTCGCAGCACATACACAATGAACATGTTCCTCGAATGCTTGCGACTTAGCTCACAACACAACAATAACTCACAAGGTCAGAGCTTGACCCGATGTCTTGTGTTGTGCCCCCTACTGGTAGAAATAAACACGAGGCTGAATTTTTGGCTCGGCCCTAAGGGAGCAAAGGACCGTTCATCGTTGCTCTTTCTTTTCCTTCTGCCATCTTACCATGGCTTCATAAAACTCACCAAAGCGTTGTGGTCTGTCTCCCAATTCTACTACTGTTTCACCACCACTGTATTTCCATATAAGCTGTGTTGCAAAAGATATACAGTAGTAGATTTCCTCCCCCACAATCATTTCTTTCTGCACACGTTACATCATCCCCGACGAAATGTTGCTCCCCCCGCCCCCTTTTGCCTGCTTATCTTTTATGAAAAGGCTGACCAGAGGCAGTGCACTTCATTGTTCGATCATGTCTCGGGTCTTATCGATTGAAACGGTACCTCAAATCACCCTTCAGTGGTGATATATTGTATTGCGCTGACTAGCAAACGTAACCTCGTAAAGCACATGCGTGTAAGGAGGCACGAAGCTGTAGCTGTCACGGGAGTACTTTTGCTTCGGGGAGCTCGCCAAGCTTCCACGTGAATGTTTCGCCGAGCCATCCAGATGAGTGAATTTTGCGGTTTGTCAAATTTGCCTTCAAATCCGTGCCTCGACTTCTGTGACCGCAATCTAAGAAAGGCCCTTCACAGTAGGCCGACTGTTACGTTTCATAATCAAGGCTTTGAACTAAAATGCACCGGAGTGGCAAAAGAATCTATCATTGTCATCCTAGTGCAGCATTAACATCAGCGCTCTGTGTTGTGTCTTGACAGAAACCTCGGCAAGTCGGGTCTGCGCGTGTCCTGCCTTGGATTAGGTAAGAGCCAAACTTGCGAGAGAGCGGTTGCGGTGACCTGGATGCATTGTGTAACCGAGTTATGGCGGGAACTCGGAGTCCCTTCTCATCAAGTGGCCACAAAAGATGGTTATTATTTTGAGGACTCCAGTGGCAAGATGTGAAAAGGACTGAAGGGGATAGAAATGGGCTGAAGTAATGCATTTTTTTTCATAATGAGTACTGTCACTTTTGTACATTTGAAGTCGTTTTGAACGAATATTATGATGTCAGAATGTAATCAGTTATGAAAGCAAATGTCCAAACCACATATGTTACACTTTGCACATATTCATGATATTTCATCGTTGGATTGCAAAAAATGATAGATTTCCATCATCCCTCATCGTGGTTAGCACGTCTGCATCACAGTTACTAGCTTTGAGGATCATGTCTCGACTCCTTTATGTGTGGAGTTTATATGTTCTTACGGTCTTTGGATGAGTTTTTTTTTTTTTTTTTTTTTTAAGAGTACTCACACATTGCAGCTTTATTCCGCTTCGACTGTTTTCAAACGCAACATAACCTAGATTTGTTGAATTCAGCGGTTGCCAAATGCTGAACTCAAAATTAGGTCATATCACAAAATCATGTCCGTCTCGTCCGTTACGAAAGCACAGTACGCGCATACTGATCTCAACCACTTGTTAAATTGGTTCATGTTACAATCACGGAGTCCGTGGTACTGATTTGACTGCACAGATAAGGATTTGCAATCGTAACTATTGAAGAGGTTCAACAGTTACGATTGTTACCCTGACTTGAATTCCAAGGAAATCAGAGAGTGGGGAAAAAAAAACTGAGCAAACCCCTCTCCACCAGATAATCGCCCGGGATGATCTTTTGCTGACTTTGAAGGGGGAAATGTTGACATTCGACGCGAATATTGGTGTGCCTAGTCTGCTTAACCCTTTCAGGCACAGCGGTTACTACAGTGGACATCTTATCAGGTTACAGGGTGCACGAAAAGGGTTAATATTCTGCTTCCTTGCTCTGTTATTCTCTGTGCATGAACAGGAACATGGGTGACGTTCGGCGGGCAAATTACAGATGAGGTGAGTTGATTAGCGATGAAGACATCATACATTGGAGTTGCAGCCCTTGGTTTACGCGTCGAAGGGCTAACGCTTGTTAGTGTTTGTGGTGTCGGTGATCTTTCATCCCTCCGCTCCCTCTCTGGCTTTCCTTGCCCCTTTTGCTTTCTCAACAGATGGCAGAGCAGCTGATGACTCTGGCGTATGAAAATGGCATCAATCTGTTTGACACGGCCGAGGTCTACGCTGCGGGGAAGTGAGTGTGCGCCTTTGACTCTTTTCAAAACCCGCCGCCACGTGACTGATTAAGTCGGCGAGGCCATATTACAGCCCGATCGAAAAGCGGCCTTGATCTCAGTGATTCACCCGAGTAGGATATTCTTACCATGACGTTGTTTTTTTTTTTTTTCCCCCTTAACTCTTCATGATAAAGTTGTCCGTGTCAATACAAACGCGAGAGGCGCAGCTGCAGAGGCTTAGAGAAAAGGAAGCAAAAAGTGCAAAAAGCGAAAGTCAGTTGACATAAATGCAAGTTGGTTTGTTTATCCCACAGTGCAAGACTAGAAATAAATTCCCACTGTCATTGTCAGCTGTTTTTACGAGGACACGATGCAGTTTAGAAATGATCAAAGACTTGGAAGTGACCTCCATTTTAGCACCGTTTTTGTTGCAGTGCTATTATTAAAGGCCGGAATCTCAATTTAATATCGAACCCTTGTTTTCTCTCTTGTGGATTAATCTGGTTGTAACTCAGCTGCTTTGATGTAATCTGAAGGATTAACTCTTCCAAATGGAGTTTCCCCCACCCCCCTGTGTGTGTGTTTTTTTATTTTTTTTATTTTTTAGATTCCTTCAAGAATCATCTTGTATGAGTCCAGAAACATAAACATGGTGTATTTTCGTCTTGGTTTCATCCGCAATGTCATTGTTAACCCCCATAAAACAAGCCCTCGTTTTTACACCACCAAAACACAACGACACGTTCTGTGCGAGGCACGTGCAAATGTTTGCCACACAGCTGAGAATGTGGTGTTGCACAGGTGTTAATCCTGACAGCTTCCACTCGCGAAAGCAGCATGGAGGCGATTATGTTGCACACATGACACACACACACACGCGCGCGCGTGGCAACGACGGGGTGGAAAAAGAGCTTTGACTTGCGGCATGTGTTTGTTATGCTGTAATTTCAACGGGGGTTTTGGATGTTGTCTTCATATTTTTTCGCACGACTGAAAATAGCATGACAGCGTGAGTTGTGTTTCTCCAAAATCGGAATTAATACGAATAATCACATAAATAATAAACACTCGCTCGCTCAGCTCACCGGGGCTGCCGTTATCAGGAAGCCCATGTGGCACTCTTTTTTTTTTAATTACCTTCAGATGCGTCATAATTGCCTGATATTGTGTGCGGAGCCAGTGACAAATTGGCAGTGCGATTGCAGACAAGTGTGAAAGCAATAACATATTATAAATTCATAGATAGGGCATTTTCTTTTCCCTCTGTTTTTCTCTGGCAAGTCATAAGATGTAATGTGAATGGAAACCTAATTAATGGAGGGATGAAAAAAGATTATGGAGCTCGTGTTTTGGGTCCCCACAAATAAACAATTTCAGGGAAGGAGCACGGGGTTGCATCGCGTGGGTGCCAGCAGAGGCATGCACGTCTCTGCCTGCACGCACACAATTTGTGCTTGAGCTAGCACGATGTGACAGTGAAGCATCTAGCATATTGTCTCTGTTCTCAGCCAGTACCACAACACTCTACAGCACCACACGTAAAGACACAAAGGCTGTGCTCCTGCCGATTGTCATAAAGAAACAAATGCGAATAAGTTTACTGTATGCGTGTCTTGTTACACGAGTGCATCCAATTACTGTCTAACTACAGTGAAAATGCAAAAGTGCAACACAAGCTGCTGGAGGATGCTGGTTGTCTGATTTGTTTGGATTTTGAACTCATTTTTCCCGAGAAAGTCATGGAAATAGAAATTATAAAATACCACACAAGACATTATTAACTATACTAGCACTTAAAAAAATGCATTCTTAACGGGCATACAAGTGTAAAAATAAGTGAGCCACTGTTGACAGTAAAACACAAAAAAATATGAAAGGGACTTAAGTATACTCAAGATGAATGACAGCGGTGGACTGCAAAGGGAATTGTCAAGTGTAAAATAATTCACCTCTGTAAAAACTACTTTTTTTTTACAAAAAGGCTAATTTCTTGATGCTCACTGAACTAATTTCTCAAGGTACTATGAGGTAGAGTGAATTTTGAAGCCGGTGCCTTTTTCCCAAGAGATGTGTAGAATCCTTTAACATTTTTGTCAAATTCCCAACGGTCTAACCTCCGCTTTTTAGTTTCTACTGTACTGCAATTGAGCTAATCACACAAATGACCACGACTCTTTTCGTTGAACTTCATAACATCCAGTGGGTAGAAAAAGTCCACACCCTGCTATTTAAATGCCAGGTTTTTGTGATACCACAAAAATGAGAGAAACTTCAATCATTTCCGAAAGTGCTACACCGTTGTTTGAAGCATGAGTGCGCACACACACACACACACACACACACACACACACACACACACACACACACACACACAAATGACTTTTTGGGAGTGCTGTCCAAATGAGCCCTATGTTGAACATGTCACTCCTTCAGCACCCATGTGGCGGCGTGAGTGACATGGCGTGCGCTCCGCAGCACAGCTGGAAGCTGGCGGGTCTTTCACACACATAAGTCATGTCAACATCCATTTTCAACACCACTTATCTTGAACAGGGTCGCGGGGAGTTGCTGGAGCCTCTCCCAGTTGACTTTGGGTGAAATTGTGCCAAAATTTAGTCTATAATTTTCTTGAATTGAGTTTTGCCAATTTGACTGTGTTGAATGAACATCGGTCAAAATAGCCAAATGATATTTATTAAAGAAAAAATAATCATGCTAGTAGTCGTTTTGTGTTAATTAAATTAGCCTGAAATGTCAGTTACACACACACACACACACACACACACACACACACACACACACACACACATTTGTTCCCAACGACATAAAATTCCCCACAAAAATCCACTGAAAGTGCCTTTATGTAACGATTTCTCTTTGTGTTGTTGACTTTTCTCCACCAGATGGCACTACATTTTCTTTTTGCAAGAGTGGCTAGCTAATGAAATATGAATAAGTGTGTTTTGTTGAAGTTGGATAAAGGTGTAAACAAAAATGACCCATTTCAATAATAATAAATAAATACGCCTTGATTATCATCTTTGAAAATTATTTTCATTTTATTGTGGATAAGAACAGATGATACTTTTAGGTCTTCTTAAGTGTTGAATCGCGCTGTCTTTGTGTGCTTGGCAGGGCTGAGGTGGTGCTGGGGAACATCATAAAAAAGAAAGGCTGGAGGTAGGAGACGTACTTTAATATGTTTGGTTTTTTTTCTGTTCTCATTTCCGTCACACCAGCCTATCTCTAATCTTGTCATCTAAGATCACACATATTGGGAAGGGTGTGAACTGGAACCAAAAGGTAGGACGAGGAAAGATCCAATGCGGCATGCCCGCGCGGCCGCGTGCCTCCTTTGAAGAAGATCCGCCTTGCAAGGGCCTTGTCTTCTATTTGGTCCGCCCAGGCTTGGCTCCACTACAGCTTTGTTAATTTATACACGCCTCCACCTCTCATTCATATGTGCTGGCTGAGTTCCGGCACTGTGGGTGCATGTGACACTCAAAGGATGAGGTAGAACCAAGCGGGACTCTTGGTCCGTCTTCAGCGATCGCCCACTCGCGCGGAGCAGGCTGTAACCTTTGGTGATGTAACACATGCGCTTTCATTCTCCGCTTTGCAGACGCTCCAGTCTTGTGATCACAACAAAGATCTTTTGGGGAGGAAAGTAAGTTGAGAACGCATCTTTAGTTTGTCACCGATGCTCCTGATAGCGGGGGAATGTCTCATTCACGTTGTTGTCTTTCACTGTTGGATCACATTTCGTGATACTGGATGACACGATGGTTGTGTTTCTCTCTGTGCAGAGCCGAAACTGAAAGAGGTTTATCTCGGAAACATATTATAGAAGGTGAGTGCTGACTTCAAATATACAGGGTGTCCTCAGTTGAGGACGGTCCCAGAATACAGTACAAGCTTTTTGAGGTTACAAAAGGCTCAGTGGCGTAAAATGACACGGTGACAAGTAGCCACGCTCAGTTATCGCATAAATTCATATTTTTATTTTTATTTTTTTCTTTTGAAGTAGTTTTCACTTGTGTTTAAAGGTGAGATCGTTGGCATATTGCTTTTCAAAATAGAACATTTAATCAAGGTGTTTTGTGTTTTTTGATGACGACAACAATTTGAGTTTCATAACTATTTGACTTCGGTTTTACTCTTAGTTGCTCCTCAAGAAGAAATGCTAAAAAAAAAAAAAACATCGTGCATAAAGCAAGTTGTTTGTGTCAAGCTGCATTACTCCTTCTGATTTGCAGGTTTAAAAGCTTCTCTGGAGCGACTACAGTTAGACTACGTTGACGTCGTATTTGCAAACAGACCGGACCCCAACACGCCTATGGAAGGTAAGGCCAGTAGACTTTCTCTCAGTGAACCTTATAAATCACAACCTCGATGACTCTCTTTGATGGAGTAAGTCTCAAACATGTCCAAAAAGTTAAAAGATCAATTTTTATGATGGGGCATGTTATCTTGCTGCTTTTGAGGCTGTAGTGACCTTTTTGAAATGGCAAAGTGCAGAATGCTTGTTTGTGTGTGAGGGCGGGCGGCTTGGGGGCTCAGCTGGTCGCTCGCTCTCCATCTGCTCCTGTCAAGAGTTTCTCTTTGGTAATGAGTTCAGTCAGGGGTCGTCGTGTCTGCCTCCGCTTCGGTGCTTCGCCAGACTTCCACGACTCTGTGGAGATTCGAGTCAGAAATCACCAGTGAATTTCAATGGCATAAGAGAAATAGGACTTCATAAAATCATGTATCTTAGTCTTTGACAGTTATAAACCAAAAAATACTGCTTCTCTCAGCCATCCACATTCCCATTCTTTGCTAGTACCGTCGGTGAATTTACATGAAATGCTGTTTTGTTTTGTTTTTCACGACAGCCTGACATCCCGTCCTGCTAATAGAAATGTGTGTCGCAGGCTATGACGCAAATCCACGTTGACAGAAATGTTGACATTTAATATTTATTCTACACATTTTTAAAGCATTGGAAAACGTTAAGAATGTTTGTGTCATGTTTGTCCTCTTACAGAAACCATATTAAAATATGTATATATATTTCCCTCCCCTATATTTTGTTGTTCTACTTCTTCCATTCATAACTTTGCTGCTGTGAATTGGGAATTTCTCCATTGCGAGACTAATAAAGGTTTTCTTATCTTATCTTATCTTTTTCCATTTTCAAACATTTTTGAAAAAGCTCCAGGGAGCCGCTAGGGCGGCGCTAAAGAGTTGCATGCGGCTCTGGAGCCGCGGGTTGCCGACCCCCGACCTAGACGAACAAAGAAGTCTCTTTTCAATCAATTTTCAGAAATAAGCAAATAACTAAAGACTTGGCTGTGTAATTTCACCACTTGTTGGGTGGGGAGGCACGCTAGAAAATTCCATTTTTTTTTCTATTGACCTTGAAAGAATTAAAAACTTTTGGTTAAGGTTTTATGATTCTCTGCTTTGTAACGTTTTGCGATTCTTTTCCACCTTTAGAAACCCTGTTAAGGAGGGAAAAAAAACAGCCTAGAGAAGAAAGTTGTTCACAAGCCTTCCAATCTTAAATGAATTGTTTTGACGGTTTTATTAAAATGAGTTAAATCTAATTTGGAATTTGTGTAAGAGCTTGACAGACGCTAATGTCACCACGTCTCTTCTGTGCAGAAACAGTTCGAGCAATGACCCATGTGATAAATCAAGGCATGTCCATGTACTGGGGGACGTCCCGCTGGAGCCCCATGGAGATCATGGTGGGATTCATAGCGCTCAAGACTGCAAGTTTGTGGAAGCGGACTTCATCTTGTTTATTTGTTGTTGTTTTTTTTTTTCCCACCCACCCCCTCGAAGGAAGCATATTCTGTGGCACGACAATTCAACCAGATCCCTCCCATTTGCGAGCAGGCCGAGTATCACATGTTTCAGCGAGAGAAGGTGGAGGTGCAGCTACCTGAACTTTTCCATAAAATAGGTGAGAGGCGAAGAGTCAAGACAAAAAGTTCCGCGTCACGTCACGATGATGAGGTTCTCTTGTCGTGCAGGTGTGGGGGCCATGACGTGGTCGCCGCTGGCCTGCGGGATCATCTCAGGGAAATATGACGGAAGGGTGCCCCCGTACTCTCGGGCCTCTCTGAAGGTAGTCACGTCCGTCTCATCCGTTTTGCCGTGCTGGTGTCCACCTCCTGGCGTGGTTCCCTCTCTGGTTGTTGTTGTTGTTGTTGGTGGTCCATGGCAGTTTGTTCGTTCATTGTCTCGTCACATGAGTACAATGCAGCGGTGTGTCCTTTGTGGCAATGTTCCCCCCCAGTGACTGTCACTCACTTGGCATTTCAATGTTGTGCAGTTTCATTTCCTTTGTGGAATGTGCGTCTTCCATGCTTGGCTAAGTGAATGTTTGTGTTGGTGTATTGATTTGAATTGTGTCTCTTTGCATTGGTTGTTGATCATTTTTTTCCTCCCTTCAAGGTCTCAAAAGGATTAGGGTTGGTGGATAAAAGCATGTGCAAGGGTTTTTGGTTGGACTTGGTTTGAGGGATTCGTGGAAGGATTTGACGACAGGAGTTGGAAGTTGGGCTCTGGGCTAGAGTTAGGATTGGAAGTCATTTCACGCCAGGATTAGAGTTCATCAGTCAGGTTCGAGCTTCTAAGCAAGGTTTACAGTTGGCAGAGTTGAGTCAAGGTGAGCCCAAGATTTTCTTGTTAGGTTTCGACATCAGAGTTAGAATCTGTACAAGTAGTCCGGCTCAGGGTTTCAAAAAGGGGGTCAGAGCCTCGAGTTATTTATTTAGTAGTCAGGTTCAGGCAATAGTTGAGTTGATACAAGTCAACTTGTTTGTCAAAGACATTTTGAATCCAAAGGGCTTTTTTGGTTTCAATCCACATTCAATTTAGGACTGAATAAGCCTTTTGGATGAAAGGTGAAACATCTTCAACAAGAATACCTCCGAGTTCCTCGAGTCAACCTTTGAGTCAGGTTGAGAATTTCACGTGAGGCTTAGGGTCAAGTTTGAGTTGAGCTGAAGGCATTCGCGGTATGGTTTGACTCCAGGGTTGCATTTAGACACTAGAAAAAATGGGAATCAGCTTTGGTTTTCAAGTCAAGCGTCGTGTTTGAGGTTGGGCTTGCAAATTCAAGGATGAAAATAAGGGCTGGGTTCAAGTAGTGAACCGGGATTACCGTTTGACGTTCGGGTAAGGTTCAAGTTAGGTACATATTTTATTATTTGTGGTTAGAAGGGTTCGGTTTTGAAGCTAAAATGGGGGTTTGAAAAAAAAATAAACAACGTAATTTAGCAAGTGAGGTTTAGGGCGGGTGAGACAGAGTCACGTGTTTAAAAACAAGCCCTGGTGACACGGGAGGCGAGGCAGCCGCGGTGTGAGCAGGGCGGTGTTTTTGAGCAGGTGTGCTGTGTTTTCGACAGGGTTACCAGTGGTTGAAGGACAAGATCTTGAGCGAGGAGGGTCGTCGTCAGCAGGCGAAGTTGAAAGAGCTGCAGGCGATCGCGGAGCGGCTGGGCTGCACTCTGCCCCAACTCGCCATCGGTACGCAGATGCATTCTGCTGCTCTCTCTCTTTCTGTCTGTCTGTCCGTCCCCTCTGGCTCGGAGGGGCCGAGGTCGGTGTTTTATTTTTATTTTTTTTACGTGTTGTGTCCCCCCTGTGTGCTTGTTCGGGCCAAGTGAGGCATCATCATCACGAGACCAAAAATCGGTAGTTCATCTATCATGAGATCCCACAAGGGGCTCACGATGTGTACATTGTAACATATGATTTATCATCTAACATATGAAAGATCTCGAACATTCCTTTGAATGCATTAGAAATGTCGTAACTATCAATTTATGGCATGTCAGTGCCTCTGCAGCATATGTTCATCTATATATATGCAAAGTCGCACAGTATTGCTTGGTCTCAACATGCATTTCGCGGTTTCTGGAGTCAGCAGCAGGATGGCATGCCAAACATAAATCCCACCAGTGGATCCATATTGATTCCGCAAGAAAATGAGACTGCAAAAGAAAAAAACAACAAAAAAAAAAAAACAATGAAAAGCCAAAACAGGTGGCACTCTTACGAGAGCCATTAAAGCTTTCACGACTGGTCACCAATGGACTTCTCCGCTCTTGTCGCGGCGTAGATTTTTCATGCTGGCAGGAAGACGGCGTTTATGGATTAGCTTTCACGGCCCATTAACGCACGCTCTCGTCTCTCCCAATTACCATAAATCCTCCGGGCACTCCTATCGGGGAAGCGCACAGCGATTTATGTCCTCCAGGTGATCATATACATCACTGTGACACTCCACTATTGAATATAAACTATACAACAATGACTTCCTGCACCCGCCACTGCTTTGGGCTGCACGTCCTCAATTCCAACACTCAGTGGCCTCCTCCATCAATACGAATGTTTCATCCCCATTTTAGTTTTGCAGTCTTTATCCTCAAAGATTCTTCGAGGTTGCACTCTCTGGCTAACAGCTACATATGGGCTTTAAAAAAAAAAAAAGTCTGGCTATTTTCTTATGTGGATGGGTGGATGTTGATTTTCTTTGGATTTCTCTTCATGTATTGTGTGTGTGAAAGGTGCACGTGATGGAAGAGAGGAACAAGTTGATAACCATGGAACAAATGTACTGTGACTGATGTCATACAAACTGTCCGGGCTGCTCAGTAAATAGTTGTTCACGTCGGGTGGAAACCTCAAATGTCCAAATATCGTAAATTTCATGCGCTTTCACACATCAATAGTTAGTGTCTACCTGCTGTTATTTTGACAAATTACAAACCCAATCTTAAGTGTTAAAATAGCTTGAGAGCAAATTGATTCACTCTGTACACTTCAACTGTCCGAGAACTAAAAATATCCGAAAACCACATCTTTTTCACTCCACGGGAGCCTTAAGATTGAAAGTGCAGATGTGTTCTAGACAAAAAGTGAGAAAATAGTGAGGTAGTATAAATGTGACTAAGCATAGCTTCGAAAATTAAATTGGCTATCATGCTTTGGTGCTGAAGGAACTGGTCAGCCCTGAGGGTACAGTAAATTTGCGTGCAGATTCATATCTGCTTTTGATACTGCTTAGTCAGCTCTTGCTTGCATGTTCCGTGTCATTCATCACTGTTGAAATAGAATTTGGGAAGATGACATCATTTCTGTTGTTAGCTTTTGTTCAGTATTGGGTATTGTCGAAGTCTCCGTGCGATTGCGCCCTGACCGGCACGGCTTGTGGTGGCGGCGACATTTCTGTAATATGCTAATTAATAATAGTACAAACGATCGCTACGCTTCCCCTGATTTAAAATAAAGAACGTGGTCATGACGAGGAGTTGTGTTGATGTGGTGCATATCATTACATGTTAGGTGTAACATGAAAGGTAAGCATTGTACCAACTTGAACGATGCAGTGTTTGGTAACTCGAGCAAGATGGCGTTTTTGTTATTGTTTTGTTGAAAACTCTTGCTTTTGGCAATGTGAATTATCTGCCCCGTAAGAGACTATACGAGCATGGCAGAAAATCTATTCCACAACTCGACTCTAAATAGCATTTGTATCATAATATGTCTGATTTTGTGTGTGTGGAAGAGGTCAGTGAGAACACAAATGAAACAACCAGAGAACATGGAACTTATGATGATGTCGGAAAGCAATAACCTCTGTCCCGAATGTAACTAAAATGTAGCAAAATGCAAAATAGCTCACGACAGGCGATGAAAATGACCAGGGAGGACAGATTTACTTTCAAGGCTTCGTTACCATTATAAAACATTTGAATACTGTACTAAGTCGTCGTGGCGCATGTAAATGGCCGAACATGTATTTAATTGACCACAGATCTTAAATTAGATTCAATGCCAAAAAAAAAAAAAAAGATCTCTGTGTAAACCCGGGTATAGCCCATTCCACCTCTCGTGTTTAGCAACGAGCGCTCGGTTGCTGTTTGTGACGATGTTTGCATGTACACTATGTCAGCGGTGTCATCACTGTCCACTGGTCTCCTGCAGCATGGTGTCTACGTAATGAGGGGGTGAGCTCTGTCCTTTTAGGGGCATCCAACGCCGACCAACTGATGGAGAACATCGGAGCCATTCAGGTGAGTTTTATGGGTGGATGAACAGTGGGTGCGTGTGTATGTATGTACTGCTTAAAAGAAAAAAGTGTGCAATTTTGTTGGTGGAAAGTGTATGTGCATGCGTGTGTGTGCATCGGATGAAAAAAATGTGTGTGTGAGTGTCCAGGAGGCTCGTGCAGCCCCTTTCCTGGGAACACATGAGCCTCTGGGTGGCTTTTCTGCAGCATGCTCTGCTGCCCCACCACTGGGTAGCAGCGCCACTGCCGCCTCCTAATAAGGTCAACACAGGAACACATGACTTGCCACAGGGGTTGAGGCTTAAGGACACCGCCCTCCCCTGCTGAGAAGATGCACCCTATGGATGTTTCCAGTCGGTCGTGAGGGGGGTACATCCTCTTCCTCATTTACACGCAGCATGAGTCGTCCCCATTTTGAAATGTTACGCTCACATTTCCAGAGGGCTCTGCAGTTTTCCTTGAAAAAGACACACTCTCTTGATACTCTTTTGGTTTTTGCTGTGTGGGGAAATACAGTAAGTCTTGTTTTTATATTTACATGTGATCCCGCCTTAGTAAAATGAGTCTGAACTTGCCCGGTTAGACTCCGAGATATGAGGCAATAATTGATCAGGAGGTCAAATTTTGACAGCTTTCAGTGACTAAAAGTTTTGTTTTCATGAAAAATAATTTTACATCATTATGAGCTAAAATGAGGCCAGGAATCAGCAGGTTTTTCAACAGTTGCTTCACTTCCAATTGCCGACTCTCCACATACGCATTCGAACTCCACGCCGACGCTCCTCTCTCCACATTCTCAGCTCCAGCAGCCATCCATCCAGCCGCACCAACGCAGACTGTCCCAACAGCGCCGACATCTCCGCTGCACAAAAGTGGGCTGTGAAAAATGCTGCCCGTTACAGGCGCAGAAAACACAAGCGCCCCAGGGCTATCAACAGGCGACAGTCATGTATCGCCGACGTTCCTGCCAATCCAAATCAGTGCTTGTACACGCATGCTCCAGAGCAGGTGCAAGCATCAAACCCAGATTCTTCTCCTTCGATGAATGTCGTGGCCGAAACGCTGAAAACAGTCCGCAACGGGTCCACACGAAGGATAACAAACACCATATGAAAAAGCAGAGCTCTTCTCGCAGTCGGCTGCCAACTACGGCGCCGTCTTAACATCAAACGATTGCTCCCAGTTCCCTTGTAGTATTTGAAAAACGGTGTACGCAACCTTTTCCAGCAAAATGTGCCCACATCCTTGTTCTTTTTGCTTTCTTGCCGTCCACACGTGGAATCATGGTATTGCTTGCTTTCTCTATCAGCAAAGGGGATAATATTGACTCACATCAAAATCGGAAGTGATCCGAGGGCTCTGTTGTGCTTGGATCTTTATATCTGCTGGCACGCATGGTAGTGGAGTAACCCTTCTTCCTCCATCTTCCTCTACAGGTTCTCCCCAAGCTATCCTCATCCATCACACACGAGGTGGACAGCATCCTGGGCAACAAGCCGTACAGTAAAAAGGACTACCGCTCTTAACGCCCGGTAGCAGCAGCGTGTCCCGCCTTTTTGCCTGATCCTCCGTTTGCTTGAGCTTCAACCGAGCGAGGGCCCCTCAGCCCCCGAACCCCCTCCCTCAACCTCAACCCTCCTGGCGCATGAGTGTGGTCGCACCAAAGGGCCACCGGGGGATCCCTCGCTCACACTTCCAGGGATATAGAAAAAGGGGAAAAAAAACTGGCGTCTCTCGAGAGGTTTGCGAATCAGACATTCAATAGGAAAGTGAGTGAAAAACATAAGCACACGCTGGCGTGGGTGCTCGGATGTTATTCTGCCACACCCAGCGAGCTGATGGTCACACGTGAAGAACACGAGTTCTCGCGTAATCCTCCGCGTCGTCTTGTTTGTGTCTTTGTTTGACAACAATCAGCACTTTAGTATGGTCAGTGTCGCTACCCTACAGCATTTTCAGCCACCGCACATTCACTACACAGGAAAATAAAGAAGTGGCCTCCTGATAGTTCAACTTAGCATCCTCCACTTTTACCGTTTTTTTTTTTCCTTTAATTGCGATGCTCCACTCTCTTTCCAAATTTTTTTTTTTCAACACCTCCTGTTCTATTATCCTCGTACGCATAGTTCACACGCCTGTGTCTTTAGCTTTAACGTTAGCTTTAGCTGTAACATTTAGCTCAAGGAAAGCAGCTAGCTTTACCTTTAATGTTAACTGGGTGAAGCGGACATGTTGGCTCGCGTTCACGATCATGCGGTGTTAACATGTCTTAGTTTTTGACATTCGCTTCAACGTTAACTTTAGCTTTAACGTTCGCCTTAATGTTAGCTAGAGAAGCAGCCATATTGGCTCGTGGTTGCCATCAGGTTCCGTTGACGTGCCCGTGTCTTAAGTGTGAACTTTGTCAATAGGAAGGAGCCATCTTGTCTCCTTTTTGCCATCACTGGGCGTTAACTGCAGAAGCGTGAAATGCCAATATGGCGTAAACATTTTGGACTGTGCTTTGTTGTTCGAATGTACTGCAAAGACATTTGAACATATTTGGTAAAGTCGTTTGAGCATATTCGTAAAATATCGTTTAAATACGACTAACAATATTTTTTCCCATATTGCCACGAGGTATTGTAGGGAAGTGTGGAATTGCTCAAAAACTGACGGTTATCCCCATTAACTGTGACAATATTAGCCCTTGTTCAGCATCAAATAGGGTTAATGTGACACTGTCTTTCGGTCTAACATTGAGTTTTTAACCCTACTTGTTCTCCATTAGAGGGTTTTACTGCATTTGGATCTTTAGCTTTGCCATTCGCTTTTGTTACTTGACCATTTTCACCCATGTTCTCCATCAGCGCTCATTAGCGCTTTTAGCTAAAGGGAGCAGGATCTAGTT
Organism: Hippocampus comes; assembly: GCF_001891065.2. Classification (NCBI taxonomy): domain Eukaryota; kingdom Metazoa; phylum Chordata; class Actinopteri; order Syngnathiformes; family Syngnathidae; genus Hippocampus; species Hippocampus comes. The sequence continues at coordinate 1,143,691 of NW_017806002.1, forward strand.
TTCCATTAAAGGGTGTTCATGTGCTTTTGTGTTTAGTTTTAACGTTTTTGCCACAGAGCAAACATATTGGCTGTCCGTGAAAGGATGTTTGCACATGTGTGTCTTTAGTGTGAGCATTAGCTAGAGGAAGCGACAGTCTTTGCTCTTGTTTTCTTGGCCTGAGATTTTGTCTTGAGTGTTTTGCCTTATCGTGTCCCGCCAGCTGCATAGCCCTTGTCACAATGTTTTTGGTGTGCACAGAATACAAATCATAGTAGGGCTGAAACTAACATTGATTAATTTATTTGGTCATCTATCCCTTTTATTAAAAAAACAATACCAAAATAAACATGACATTATTTCATATTGACAGTGCAGAACATGCACAAACAAATTATTTATGATTCAGTGACTGGTTTGAACATGAGCAAAAATGTTGATCAATATACTGTATTCCAAATTAAAAGCAAATGCTTCATTTTGATTCAAGTTAAATAATGCTCTAAATGATTACCCCATTATCAAAAATACTCAATTCAGGGACTACAACTACTAAATTATTAAATTAATTGTTGCACCTGTAGATCTGTAGAATGTTCCATGTTGGTAAGTAAAAATTTCAAAATGTCTCTCCCCCCCCCCCCCCCACACGAAAAACCACACACCCATTTAGAACCGTTGTGAATTTTTCTATTTGAAAAATGAACAAAAAACGGTTCTGCTTGTGTGCTGCAAATGCAGTATCATGAAGAATTGGAGGATCCCCACTGGGGTTCATTGGGTTCATTTAAATCCTACCATGCATATGTAGTTTTGAGTTGCAAGCATGACCTTGGCATAAACAAGTTGCTACGGCAACAATCTGTATGAGGAAGGGATGAAGGGATTTTTTTTTTTCTGTGGCAGCAGCTCAGGGAAGCAAGCAGGTGTTTTTGTTGGCTTTGGACATGTGCTGTGTGTGTGTGTGTGTGTGTGTGTGTGTGTGTGTGTGTGTGTGTGTGTGTTTTATTTTGGGGTTGCAAGCCAAAGATCCCTCCAACACTCCCAGTGATGGGGGAAACGATGACCTGAGAACAGTAAACAGAATTCGAAAAGGATACACGCGTCCTTCGTCTTGGCTGCTCACTACAATTTCAACAATTTATTTTAATTAAACTCCATTTGCAATTGCAAATTATGTCAGAACAGATGCTGGTATAATTAGCATGGCTTGGATCAAACTGCAATGTAGCCACTTCTCAGTTAGTTCCGATTTTCAGCAGAGACCATTGAAGCGGCATCTTGTAAGGCTGTTGTGGGCAAAATGCTGTGAAACAAAATACACTTTTGCACTTGACCAAACTTAAGTACAAAAATAAAAGCATGAATTACCACAATGTTAACAATAGGTTTAGGTTTTGACTCTTGACTCCCCACCCCACCCCGACCCCTCTCCCTGGTCTCCCAAAAATTAAAATGGATCCGCAACCCCAAGTTCATGAGCCCTTCTTGGCTTGAAAGCACAAGTGGAGCCTCAGTCAAGACATCGATTGAGTCTGTGCAGAAAAGAAGACTGTGTAACTATTTTGTGTGGGCGTGGGTGCAGTCTTAGTTGGCTGTGTGCTCAATCAGTTGCTTTAAGTGTCCCATCGCACAAAGATGTATCACTGTCCTCATGGCGGAGGTGACTGACTTCATCAATGCAAAAAAAGGAGAGAATCTATTTTTATGTTTTCGCCTGTAACAATTCGTCATGATTCATCATCTTGGCTGCGTTGTTTTTCCCCCTCCTCTCAATAAGACTGACCAGTTGTGTTGTGATTGTGGAGAAAAACGGCCGAGAGAGACAAAGATCTCGTGTACATAGTAAGACTCGTGTATATATTATACATACATTATATTCCAGTAGTGATCGCGTCTGCCTTTTCTTTATTTTCGTTCAATTTTCTTTTTAATGTTGTTTTGCAGGCGTTGCTAACTGCACTGTGCTTGAATCTGAATTCTAGAAAAGGATGTACAGCTTCATCATCATTAAAAAAATTATAATAAAGAATGGCAAATGGGGAAAAAGTGTGCACATCTTTGTATCTGAGCTGTTTTCACAAAAGATTGTTGTCACTTTAAAAACAAAAGAGAGACTAAAGCTGAGAAATGGACTGTCAAGCAGACCAAACTACCAGGACATAATGTGCACTGTTTCGAGGACCATTTGACCATTTTGCTCCATTCAAATAGTATAACAACTGCAAATGTCTCAAAAAGAAAAATTTTAAAATATAAATTTTCACAATTTTTTGGGGAGGGAACATGGTTTTCAGCATTTCATGATTTTTTATTGTTACTTTTGTTCTTGAAAAATTCAACAATATTCTCAGAATTATATTTCACAAAATATGACATTCTCATAATTTATATGAAGAACACTTCAAATTTTTACTATAATCTCATTGTTTTGAATACATTCACTTCTAACCTTTGCATATTTTAATGAAAAATACAACTTGATTGTGATACATTTTACACAAAAACATTTTACAACTTTTCTCTCCTAATGGGACATCTTTGCAATTACTTTTTGAAAAAAAAACACGTTTTTTGATAGTATTTATTTTCTAAAATAAATATGCTATTTTCACATCAGTACCACATTATGAAAAATACAATTGTCAAAAGAGTATTTCCTTAACGACGTTTCATGAGTGTTTTTTATTCTCATGACATAATTCAAATGGAGCTTTATTCACTTTCTTTGATGAAAAAAATATTTTAGTCGAAAATATATTTAGACTTAAGAATGTCTTTTGTCCATTTCCTTAGCATGGCCTCAATATTCCTTTAATACCAACAAAATTATGTGTTAAAAAAAACTGAAGTATAAATTTTAGTGATTGAAACATCAACAGTTGATGTTGGAGGTGAAAAGTTGCCTGGTAAGTGTCAAAAAGGACAACAGATGGCAGCATATTACAATATAAAAAAGTAATTATTCTATATACAGTACAAAAGCTGCAAAAGGTATTTCAAAGGCAAAATATTAAAACACAAAATACGTGCAGTCAAAAGATACCTTTTGGATTTTGTTCTTTTTTTTCCACTTGTTAAAGCTAATGTCCCAGGGTGGAATCTCATCAGTCTCTTGGAATTGTTCATCCAGCGAGCCACCAAACGTGCACAGGGGGACGCTATAACGAGTTTTCCGAGCTTCCCGTGCTGTTCTCCGGAGCGAGTTGTGGCGGTCCTCCTAAAACACACACAGAATCAAGTATGGATCGAGAAGTCATTCATATTTGAAGAAAATTAACTTCCAAGAATGGAGCTCACCTTCCTGACAAGAGAATCCGATCCACATGTGCGTGCAGCTGCAGCGGCCATTGCGGGGGTTGCAGCGAGCGTCGTGCTGGCATTGGCAACTCTGCGTGCAGCCGGGACCGAAGCGATCCTCTCGGCATTCTGTCACAAGTTCAAAACTCTCTCAACATGTACGTCATGGAAGACGAGCCAACATTTGCTTAGGGACTCAAACAAGCGCGATCTCACCGAGGTCACATCTGGGTCCGGTTCGTCCGGGCTCGCAGAGACATCTTCCTGTGATGGGATCGCAGGGAGCATCGCGCTCGCAGTCACACACGCGAGCGCAGCCGTGCCCGTATGTGCCTTCTTCACACACTGACCACAAACAATCGTGATGCCAATGAGCCACAAGGGGGCAGCTCTTAGGTTGCGTTTGTGTGACGATGACTCACCTTTTTGGCAGCGAGCGCCTTGACGCCCGGCTGGACAAATGCACTGACCCGTCGCAGGGTGGCAGGAGGCTCCGGCCGCACAGTCGCACTGCAGCTGACACAGCGTCCCGTACAGACCGGATGGACACGCTGAGGAAAGCGACATCAATCATAAGCCTCATTTTTACCCCGTTGTGTAATGACATGACTGTAAAGCTGTCGTTTAATGACAAAATGTGATTGGACAAGCACCCTAAAACGTGGAACAGTTTGGAGTTCAATTGAACGTTTCTGTCAAATTAAGCCTCAAACAAACGTTGAAAAGATGAAGTCCACGCTTTTCTCTTTGGCTGTTTTTTTTTGTTTGTGTAGGAGTAAAAGCGTAAGAAATGTGATGATGATCATCGAATAGGAAATGGAACTGCAAAACATTATTTAAATGATACAGTGGTGTCCAGAGAAACAAGCTTAACGTGATGTGTAAACGATGCTTGTATATCTGAATGATATATTGTCTCAAATCAATTTTCTCCATGAAATAAATGGAAATGCCCTCCACCCATCACAGCAGCCTCATCGTGCAAAAAAAAAAAAAGTTGTTTTTCATTCAGAAAATAGCACTTTATAATATTGTAATTTCTAAAAACGGTAAAGTAAGAGTAACAACATAATTGAAGAAAGTAAAGAATTTAACAATTTGTGCTTTAATGATTAGTTCATTGCAGCCTCTTCTGGTGTGTGTAACTTGGCCACCAGGGGGCAATACGAAACAATACTGTAAATGTCACAAATACCGTAAGTGACACAGTACGCTGCTGTAATATTGGTCATTTTTCACTGAGGACAAAGAATATCTGCCTTTGATTATTGTTATGGTGTGTCTACAAGTGTTGCTCCACCATTTGTGTTGTGTGTATCTCTTCTTTATCCCTTGCGAAAAATGGCGACCGTAATAGTGCTGAAAGTTTACTTTAGTTTTGAAATTCTTCTTTGTATGTGTCTGTATCATACTGACCCCTGGTGGACTGACCGTAATTAGCGAAAATCAGTCTGTAATTGGCCCCCTTGAAAAATGCATTGAAAAAAATATATTGTAACTAAAATAATGGATGGATATAAATCTTGAACAATAAATCTGTAAATAGGTCAGCATTGTTATATTCTACCCCTAATATGGACCAGGCAGGACCTGCAGTGAAGTACACAAGTAGTGTCATATAGTGTAGTTTTCTCACCGTGTTCACACGCATGTCCGTAGTATCCTGGCGCACAATGACAAGTGCCGCTCATTCTGTCGCACGTGCTGTTATTTTGGCACTCGCACATCAGCTGACAGTCAGCGCCAAACGTACCTGCCAGGCATGCTAGGACGCAAAAAGATGAAAAAGAACAAGAGCGGGCCATCAAGTGATGCTCCCTCTGGATGTTTTGGGAGTGTGCGACGTCTTACCGGCGTCGCAGTGTCGTCCGCTCCATCCCAGACCGCACGTGCACCTGCCTGTCTCCGGGTTGCACGCGGCCCCGTTGCTGCAGTTGCAATGCTTCATGCAGCCCGAGCCAAACCAGCCTGGAAGACAACCTGACTTGCAAAAAACACACACGCGTTCACATATTGTCAATGACATTATTAAGTATACGGAAAAGGCTTTTATGATTCAATGTTTTTCTTGTAAACATTTATTCTATTTGTGCAACACGGTGGACAACTGGTTGCCACGTCTGTCTCATAGTTAAGGTGTCCAGGCTTTGAATCTGGGCTCTAGCTTTCCTGTGTGGGGTTTGCATGTTCTCTCCGTGCCTGCGTGGGTTTTCTCCGGGTATTCCGGTTTCCTCCCACATTCCAAAAACATGCATGGCAGGTTGATGGACCACTCTAAATTGTCCCTATGTGTGATTGTGAACCCATGACCTCTGTGTACTGTCGGGCGGACGTGCTAACCACCCGTGTGTATAGATGGATAGATGGATGCATAGATAGATCTACCCATCTATCTAGCTAGTTAGCTAGCCATGTATTATATATGATATGTACTGTATGGTGTGTGGGGGGTGACTCACTGTCTGTACAGTGCTCTCCTCTCCATCCAGGCGTCCCGTACAGACCGGATGGACACGCTGAGGAAAGCGACATCAATCATAAGCCTCATTTTTACCCCGTTGTGTAATGACATGACTGTAAAGCTGTCGTTTAATGACAAAATGTGATTGGACAAGCACCCTAAAACGTGGAACAGTTTGGAGTTCAATTGAACGTTTCTGTCAAATTAAGCCTCAAACAAACGTTGAAAAGATGAAGTCCACGCTTTTCTCTTTGGCTGTTTTTTTTTGTTTGTGTAGGAGTAAAAGCGTAAGAAATGTGATGATGATCATCGAATAGGAAATGGAACTGCAAAACATTATTTAAATGATACAGTGGTGTCCAGAGAAACAAGCTTAACGTGATGTGTAAACGATGCTTGTATATCTGAATGATATATTGTCTCAAATCAATTTTCTCCATGAAATAAATGGAAATGCCCTCCACCCATCACAGCAGCCTCATCGTGCAAAAAAAAAAAAAGTTGTTTTTCATTCAGAAAATAGCACTTTATAATATTGTAATTTCTAAAAACGGTAAAGTAAGAGTAACAACATAATTGAAGAAAGTAAAGAATTTAACAATTTGTGCTTTAATGATTAGTTCATTGCAGCCTCTTCTGGTGTGTGTAACTTGGCCACCAGGGGGCAATACGAAACAATACTGTAAATGTCACAAATACCGTAAGTGACACAGTACGCTGCTGTAATATTGGTCATTTTTCACTGAGGACAAAGAATATCTGCCTTTGATTATTGTTATGGTGTGTCTACAAGTGTTGCTCCACCATTTGTGTTGTGTGTATCTCTTCTTTATCCCTTGCGAAAAATGGCGACCGTAATAGTGCTGAAAGTTTACTTTAGTTTTGAAATTCTTCTTTGTATGTGTCTGTATCATACTGACCCCTGGTGGACTGACCGTAATTAGCGAAAATCAGTCTGTAATTGGCCCCCTTGAAAAATGCATTGAAAAAAATATTGTAACCATAAAATAATGGATGGATATAAATCTTGAACAATAAATCTGTAAATAGGTCAGCATTGTTATTTCCTACCCCTAATATGGACCAGGCAGGACCTGCAGTGAAGTACACAAGTAGTGTCATATAGTGTAGTTTTCTCACCGTGTTCACACGCATGTCCGTAGTATCCTGGCGCACAATGACAAGTGCCGCTCATTCTGTCGCACGTGCTGTTATTTTGGCACTCGCACATCAGCTGACAGTCAGCGCCAAACGTACCTGCCAGGCATGCTAGGACGCAAAAAGATGAAAAAGAACAAGAGCGGGCCATCAAGTGATGCTCCCTCTGGATGTTTTGGGAGTGTGCGACGTCTTACCGGCGTCGCAGTGTCGTCCGCTCCATCCCAGACCGCACGTGCACCTGCCTGTCTCCGGGTTGCACGCGGCCCCGTTGCTGCAGTTGCAATGCTTCATGCAGCCCGAGCCAAACCAGCCTGGAAGACAACCTGACTTGCAAAAAACACACACGCGTTCACATATTGTCAATGACATTATTAAGTATACGGAAAAGGCTTTTATGATTCAATGTTTTTCTTGTAAACATTTATTCTATTTGTGCAACACGGTGGACAACTGGTTGCCACGTCTGTCTCATAGTTAAGGTGTCCAGGCTTTGAATCTGGGCTCTAGCTTTCCTGTGTGGGGTTTGCATGTTCTCTCCGTGCCTGCGTGGGTTTTCTCCGGGTATTCCGGTTTCCTCCCACATTCCAAAAACATGCATGGCAGGTTGATGGACCACTCTAAATTGTCCCTATGTGTGATTGTGAACCCATGACCTCTGTGTACTGTCAGGCGGACGTGCTAAGCACCCGTGTGTATAGATGGATAGATGGATGCATTGATAGATCTACCCATCTATCTAGCTAGTTAGCTAGCCATGTATTATATATGATATGTACTGTATGGTGTGTGGGGGGTGACTCACTGTCTGTACAGTGCTCTCCTCTCCATCCAGGCGGGCAGACGCAGCGACCAGTCACCGGGTGGTTCCGGACTCCGACTGCACAGAGGGCCACCTGAGCGCAGTCGGCTCCGTAGCGGCCGTCGGGACACGCTGTCATTACGAGAACCATAAAACCGTCTTCATCTTCAAACACCTGTTGTCGTATTTCTTGTTGTTTTGTTCTTTCAGGACTCACTGATGTTGCAACGAGCGCCGATAAAGCCTGGCGAACATTGGCAGGCACCGGTGGAAGGGGTGCACACGGCGCCGTTTTCACAGTCGCACTCCCGCTCGCAGTTTGGACCATAACGACCCATTCCACAGGCTGAACACACAAAATAATTGATCTGCCAAGCGCTTGCTTGTTGGGAAGTTTGCTGCCACCGTCGTGTTTGGTCACAACTCAAGATTAAGAACAAAATTCAGGTCATTTGAAAGTCAAGTGAACACGGTGTTATGATTTGATGTCAGTGAGGTGACTGATTTTTCATGATATTTACTTTGATCACATTTGGGTCCGTAGAAGCCCGGGGCGCAGTAGCACGATCCAGACACCGGGTGGCACAGTTGGTTGGTTTGGGAGCACTGGCAAACCTGATTGCAGTCGGGGCCAAACGTTCCAGGGAGGCAAGCTGGCATCAGAATGAAAGCCACAAGTCGCCATGAACTTCTGCAGTGCAGCCTCCAGGCAATGATGAAAACTCACTTTGCTCGCAGCCGTTGCCAGTGAGTCCGGCCGGGCAGCCGCACTCTCCCGACACGTGGTGGCAGGAAGTGCCTGGAGAACAGTCGCAGCGCCGCATGCAGCCCGGCCCGAAAGAACCTGGCAGACAGGCTGCAAACAAGCAAGTTCATCAGACAAGATAAGAAGATAATAAAAACCTTTATTTGTCTCACAATGGAGAAATTCGCAATCTACAGCAGCAAGTTTTTGAAAGAAAGAAAGTAGAAAAACAAAAAGTATTTGCATGCACGGAAATTAATTTAAAATGAAGATATAAGCATATATGCATCTGAAAAGGTGGCTGTGCTATTTAAAATGGGTGAGTGGGGGTGGATGGAGAAATTCTTAATCGACAGCAGTAAGTTTTTGAAAGGAAGAAAGTAGAAAAACAAAAAGTATTTGCATGCACAAAAATTAATTTAAAATGAACTGTACACAGTACAGAATGAAATATAAAGTATAAAATATAAGATATAAGCATATATGCATCTGCAAAGGTGGCTGTGCTATTCAAAATGGGTGAGTGGGGGTGAGTCCAGGTTTTCAGGTGCGTCTATTCAACAGCATATTAGTCCCCCCCCCATTGAAAAACACGGCAATTTTCCTTTTGATTTATTTCCATTTTAAAATAAATGTCCTTGTAATTTTCCTTGCTTTTAATTAGTTAAAAAAAAACAATGACATTAAAAATTAAAAATGAATAATTCTGATGTTCGTCATTGTTATGTATTTTAATGCATTTATTTTACAATTAAAGCCACAACTGAAAATGCACAGTTTTACTCGTTTTTATGAATACAAAAATATTTTCTTCATAATTTAAAACCAGAAAATAAAAGACATTTTTCTTTGGAGTACCTTTGTCACAGTGTTTTCCTCTCCACCCGGGCGGGCACTGACAGTAGCCCGTGACGTGGTGGCACGATTATATATTTATATATATTTCAGTATTCAATAGCATATTGGGGTTCCCCCCCCCATTGAAAAACACAGCAATTTTCCTTTTGATTTATTTTCATTTTAAAATAAACGCGCTTCTAATTTTCCTTGCTTCTAATTAGTTTTTAAAAAAATCACATTAAAAATGAAAACTGAATAATAATGAGGTGTGTCATTGTTATGCATTTTAATGTTTAAATGCATTTATTTTACAATTAAAGCCACAACTGAAAATGCACAGTTTTACTCGTTTTTATGAATACAAAAATATTTTCTTCATAATTTAAAACCAGAAAATAAAAGACATTTTTCTTTGGAGTACCTTTGTCACAGTGTTTTCCTCTCCACCCGGGCGGGCACTGACAGTCGCCCGTGACGTGGTGGCACGACGCCCCGCGCGCACACTGACACTTCCCCTCGCACCCGAGCCCAAACGTGCCCGGCTCACACGCTGCACGTGCAAGTGAAAGTCACATAAGACAAGCAACAGACACACAAAGAAAAGCATGGCTCGGATGCTCACGTTGGTGGCAGCGTTCCCCCGTCCAGCCGCCGGCGCAGCTGCAGCGTCCCGTCCGTCTGTCGCACCGGCCGCCATTCTCACACTCGCATTCGTGCTGGCAGTCGGCCCCGAAGCGTCCATCCACGCACTCTGTGGGGGAAAAATACAGAATGCACGAGTCACCGATGACAAAACGCGGACGGCAGGAAACGCGCTGTGTTTATCGGGTTCCTGCTGACGGCTCCAAAATGTTACCAGACAGGAACTTTCACTTGGACGGAACTTAAGGACATGGTACACAGAACACGCAGATCACACACAAGCTTTGGATGTAAGCTAAGGAAATACTTAAATACGAGAAAAATACATGCTGATATACACAACAACTTTTAGGAACTGATAAGCAGCATGTCATTTTTATTTAGTTATTTTATTTATTTAGTACTGATCTACAAGGTTTACCTGACATCATTGTTTTGAATATCTTTTTATTTGACAATTTAATTTATATTTTTTCAGATCCTTTTGAGATTGCTTTTTTTTTAATTCTAAATTATTTTCACTTGTATTGTTTTATTTTATTAATTCATGTGTCCCTTACTGTTTGAATGAATATTGATTTTTCTTGTAAATGTGTTATTATTAAATTCTTAAGATTTTTTTATTTTTACCTTTTCAACTTTTTAGTTTTTATTAAAGTGTTAACATGTAATTATTATATGAATTTATTTTTATTTTCATTAGTTTCAGTTACATTTGTTTTTGTAGTCATTTATTTTGAGTATTTTTATTTTATTAAGGATTTCTAAAAGTTATTTTTACTATTTTTGTTTTTGTTTTGTTTTTCTTACTTTAAATACACAAACTTGGACCAATTCTTTTTGTTTGAGATGCAAGTTATTATTTAAGAATTATATTTATAAATTAAAGGTTAGGTTCAGTGGATTTTTTTTTCTTTAACATCATAGAATGGGAATTTCCATTATATATTGCTGACGTGACAGTTAAATAAGTAGCAACTGTTATTAAAAAAGTGTAATAAGTAACAACTGCTCATGAAATTTAACTGTGCTAGAACACACACAGAGCAAAGTAATGAGCTGAGCCGGAGGAGGTTCTGGCGGTCGTTGTGGAGCACAGCCACACTTGTTGGACGTCTAAAGTTTATTCAGTCGACCGGAGGACTGGCAAACATCTCCAAATAAAATGGAAATAAATCTCATCTCTCTTTGGAGACTTCTTCTTACCCAGTTCACAGGCAGTTCCGGTCCAGCCGCTGGAACAGGCACACTTTCCGCTGTTTGTATCGCACGTGGCTCCGTTCTGACACAAGCAGCGGTGCCGACAGTCGGCGCCGTAGAACCCCGCCGGGCATTCTGGGAAGAAAACACCCAGATGTTACTGAATCACAATAGTGGGAAGAAAATCATACTTGGCCTCTTCCGAGCTAACTTTATGTCATGATGGATTTCACTTAAGATACATTTTGATTGAAGGCAGTCAGTTTTGGCGTGACATGTTTAACTGTTCATATTGTTCTGGTAAAACTTAACATTTATCATGTACATTATATGAATAGTGAAAATGAAAACATTTGGGTACCCCATACAGTCACACACCATTGAAGTATTTCTCTTTATGCTTGAATGTGCTGCGATCCATAAATTTGTTTTTTGGTTTTTTTTTTAATATATGAAATACTGTTCGTGTTTTTGAAGCTAGATAACACTTTGTCAACAGCAGAAAGTGTGCAAGGCACCTTACTATTTTCTGTAGCGGACCCGAAATCAAAATAGTGAATGCATTTCCTTCTTGAAAACGTGAATCTCTCCCCTCCCACCTGTGGTTGAAATATGACAGCGCAAACGTCATATCTCGCTCCCAGACAGGAATGCTAAATTGTTACATCTCAGAATGCTTCACTTCAAGCTGTAAACATTGAGGTTCGCCTTTCTTATATATTCTATAAGGTCCAGTTGTTTGCCGTGTGTTTATCAAGGAACGAGGTATCCTCCTGTATTTTATGATTAGTTTCGTTCCATGTTATACAGAAAAACATTTGATTTCTATTCAAGTGTTGTACTTACTGTATTTAATGTAACGTACGTCATGTTAATGTAGGTGCCATACGTACGTGCGCTCACCTTGTGTGCAGTTGGGTCCGCGCCAACCTGGCGTGCACGTGCACAGCCCGCTGGCAGGGTGGCAGAGGCCGTCGTTATGGCAACCGCAGGTCAGCTTACAGCCATCGCCATAGAAACCACTCGGGCATGCTGCCAATGAGAAGGAGAAGGGAGATGGTTACATCCTCGTGAACTCTGGTCATCAAAAGTCCATTTTGGTAAAGTGATACACATGATAGAGCAGCAAAATACTGGATTTCTTCAATTCCACTCAGGAACCAAATTTCTTTTTTTTTTTTGCATCAAAATTCTTCACAAAATACCGCGGAATGAAAAAGTGTTTATTTTCTTTCTCCAAATATATTGAAAATAAAACACTTGATATATATACTGAATGGATTTTAGACTAAAATCCATTTAATGCATTGTTGCACACGTTTGGTGTCTTCACTCACTTTGGTTGCAGAATGGTCCAATCCAGCCACTGGGACACAAACACAGCCCGCTGACTGCATCGCAGCGGCCACCATTTTGACACGCACACTTCTTCTGACAGTCCAGTCCAAAGAAGCCCTGAGGACAAGCTGTGACATTCTGCACAATGATTGACACGTACACTCTGCACACTTCGAGGAGAAAAAAAAAACAGTGAAAAGGGAGTCTCTTACGCTTTTCGCAGAAGGTTCCGGTCCATCCCACTTGACAGGTGCAAGCGCCGCTCACGTGGTCGCACAGCGCCTGATTGTCACACTGACACAGATGACGACAACCCAGACCAAACTTTCCCGCTGGACACTCTGACAAATAAACAGCACAAACCGATAAACATTTGTAGCCGTTTACTTCCCCCTGTATGGTTACAATAATAGGAAGTATGTTAAAAATTGATGTCAGGCACGACTACTGTATTTTCCACACTATAAGGAGCACCTCAAAGCATTCAATTTTCTCAAAAGCAGACAGTACGCCTTATAATCCGAATTCTATATGGATCCATATTCAGATTTCTTGGACGCAGTATTTTAAATGTTCTATAAAGCCCTTTGTTACAGCTACAGCGGTTGTGAAAGCCCGATATCAATAAAGCTGTATTGTATTGTATTCCCTTTAGCATAGCTCCATCTAACGCAACCGCAGCCACGATTGTGGCTTTGGTTTTAATTTTTTGGGGGTCATTTGCATGTAATACTTTTGCTACAGACATACGCAAGATTGTGCAGCGACCACATGGAATGAGAATAGCAGGAACAACATACTGGAGACGTTTGAAGGAGGACTGGCTGACTCCAAACTAAATCCATCCATCTATCCATCCATCCATTTTCCGATCCGCTTTATCCTCACAAAAGGTCACAAGCGGGGGTGGGGAGGGCTGCTGGAGCCTATCCCAGCTCTCTTCAGGTAGTAGGCGGGGGACCCTGAACCGGTTGTCAGCCAATCGCAGGGCACACACAGACGAACAACCATCCATGCTCACACTCACACCTGGGGACAATTTCGAGTGTTCAATCAGCCTGCCATACATGTTTTTAGAATGTGGGAGGAAGCCGGACTACCCGGAGAAAACCCACGCAGGCCCATGAAGAACATGCAAACTCCACACAGGAAGGCCGGAGCCGGGATCGAACCCACGACCTCTGCACTGTGAGGTAACCACTGGATCACCGGGCCGATTATTGTTATTCGCATCACAATAATCTTTAGTAAGACTCCACACCGCAATTCCTCTGAGAGATTGTACCTTCTGTAGGTAGGTAGCGACTATTTTGGTTAGCCACAGATTTTAAATGGCCTTCAAGTCCAACAATGTTCCTAGTAGCACCTACTCTCATGGCACTGGGTCCCGGTGTAACCAGCCTCGCAGTTGCACTGGCCTGTCACTGCATCACAACTGCCGTCTCCATTTTGACAGTTGCAGCTCTCCACGCAGTCCATCCCCCAGTGCCCCGTGTCGCACGCTGGCACAAAAAAAAAAACTGTCAAGAAACTCTTGAGTTTGATTTCAATGTCATTTATTGAGGGGGTTCTACCTTTATGGCAGTTGTGGCCAGTCCAGCCAGGAGCACAGGTGCACCGCCCACTCACCGCATCGCAGCGGCCGTCGTTCTCGCACACGCATTTCTTCTGGCAACCTCGACCGAAAAGGCCGCTTGGGCATGCTATGCGCAGAACATCACAAGGCACACGTCACATGAGAGCTTCTTTGGTGTGGATGTCAACTTGCTGTGATATATCTATATTTCATGTTTTACGGATTTATTTAAATGGAAAAATTTCTTCGTCACATTTACGGCCTTTTACCTTTGAAAAGATTTTGGCGGAAAAAGACTAATAAGACGAACGGTGAAAGACATTGTTGTGGACATAAGCCTGACCTCAACATAAAGTTACGGAAAGAATTCATTTGTTTGCTTCGAGAATCTAGAAAAGTTAATAGAAACAACACTTGAAAAGAAATAAGAAAACATCTACATTCTTAAAAAGTCAATTATATATATATATATATATATATTGTAGTTATTTTTTTGTATTTTCATGAGTGGTGGATTGAAAAGGCCACGTTACTCACAGCGGTGGCAGAATGTTCCCATGAAGCCGGCGGCACAGTGACACGAGCCGTTGTTTTTATCACAGACGCCGCCATTCTCACAAACGGGGCAGCTTTCTGAACAGCCCACACCCCAAAAACCCTCCGGACACACTGTTGGGGGAAAAAAAAATTACAAAATGTAGGATTGTTGTTAACAATATTATATGGTAGTGTTCAACTTGATCGGCTAACCGTTGTCACAGCGCGTCCCAGAAGTGCCGGCTGGACACTTGCACTGTCCCGTCACTTTGTCACAGGGGGCGCCGCTGCAGTTACAAGGATGCACGCAGCCGGCGCCGAAGCTTCCTTCTGGGCAGTCTAACGGACGGCAGGTGGGATGGGTTGATTACTCTCAAAACTCAGAACAGTAGTGTGAAGTCACAAAGTGAAAAATAACTTGTTACTGTACTTAAATGGACTTTTTCAGGTACTGTATATATACTTTCCTCGAGTATTTCTCTGGCCACATTTTACTTTGACTCTTACTGAAGCATTTTCTACCTCTCACTACGTTCAAAAAAGGCTTGTTACTTTAAAACAGGTAACCGTATATCAGCGACGTGGAGCAAGTCGTATGAATGTTAGAAATGATGGATGGAAACAGAGATATTCCGCATCAATGGTCTTATTATTATGATATATATATATACCTGTATATTTTTTTATGTCAGCTATAAGAATGATTGGTGGCGAATGCAGGAGTGTCTTGTGTGAGCCTAAAATCACTAAAATATGTGTAATCTAAAAAAAATTTTTTTTAAATAAATTTAAAAAAGGGGGGGAAGGTGCATTTTTAACGATTAGCTAAGATTAGCTTTTTTGTTATGTTGTTTTATTTAGCTTAAGCAGAAGTTCCAACACCTTCTGATTATTCTGTCAGAATTAAGTTTACAGCAAAGCTGTTTCCAACATTTTTTTTTCCGTCCAAGTACGACCACTAAAGAGCTAGACTAAAAGAAACCGTTTGGTGTGCAAAGACTACGGGTATTGAATGTAATGGACCGGGAAAAAAAAAATCATTTTCACTTTTATACTTCAAGTACATTTCAGTCTGTAATTTTTTTACTGAGGTAAAGGAATTGAATCAGCGCTTCTACTTTTACTCTGTATTTTTCTGTACTTCTACTGACTATCGGTAGAAAGTGTGAGTCAACATTAAATTGAACGTTAACTGTGTGGGCCCGCTCACCTTGTTCGCATCTGTCGCCATGGTGACCCGGCGAGCACTTTTGTTGGCACTCCCCACTCACGTGGTCACACGACACCCCGGTCGGGCACGCGCAAATCTTCGCACAGCCGTTGCCGTACGTGCCCGGGCCGCATTCTGCAGGGGAGGAACCACAGCTGCTCACATGCGATAGCAAGTACAGTAGGAATATTTTCCTTCGACAAAGAGTTCACCTTCCTTGCAGGCGTTGCCGCGGTAACCGGGTTTGCAAATACACGTGCCGTAACGACGGTGACACTCGGCAGTGTTGTGTTGGATGCACTGACAATCCTCGGAGCAGCCGGCGCCGAAAGTCCACTTTGGACAAGCTGGAGGAGGAAAATCACATTGTTGGATAGAACACGATGCAAGTTTGAAGTTGCGCGTCCCATTCAACATCCTGACAGAGACTGCACACCTCTTTCTGATTCAACGAGTCAACTTTACTACTCCGCAATCTCGGTTGAAGCTTCAAGTCAACTCATCGTCAATCACATGTTTCAGCATTAAAATCGCAGGCACCTCATTGTACGCACCAGAAGAGGAGAGTGGTGGGTTTGCGCTAAAAATTGGTCTGGTGCCTCAAACGTGTGCACATTTTTTTACTGAAAAAATTAGATCAGTAGTCACTTGCAAAAATGAGCGATTTGAACCTCACATACAATAAAAGTTGTCTGCGTGTTTTTTTCAAAAGGCATTTGCTGAGGACAGCTGAAGAACAGGCTAAATCGGGGATGGGCGAATTAAATGCCGACGCATATGGTGCACCCCGTCTTCCTTGGTCTGCGCTTGTCTTGAACCCTTTCATCCACCCTGTGACCTGGTAACATGATAAGCTGTCCACTGTAGTAACCGCTGTCCCTGAAAGCGTTAAAATATGTATCGGGAGGTGAAGTTGGTCCTACGGAGGTGGCAGAAGCGTCCATAGAGTCCGGGGTCACACAGGCAGGCTCCATAGGTGCGATGACAGCGTCCGTTATTGGCGCAGTTACATCTTTTACGACACTGTTTGCCATAGAAGCCCTTCGGACAGCCTGCACACAGAAACAAAATCATTTGGATGATGTTTTTCCCTGAGGGGTGGATTAATGAAGGTACAACTCACCGTCCTGGCACAGCTCCCCGCTGACGCCCGGCGGGCAACGACAGCTCCCGGTGATGGGATCACAACTGGCGCCGTTCTTACACTTACAGGGGAAGGAGCAGTTTTGACCAAAATAGTTTTCGGGGCATGCTGTGGCAGTGAAAACACAACAGTTTCTTACTGGAACATTTCAAAGAAAGCTCCATTTTTATTGCAACAATTTAAAAAAATGCATAGTTTGACAGTATTCGCGCGCGTGCGTGCGTGTGTGCGTGTGTGCGTGTGTGTGTGTGTGTGTGTGTGTGTGTGTATGTGTGTGTGTGTGTTTTCTCACTCTGGTTGCAGATTATTCCCGTCCACCCGTCAAGACAATCGCAGCCGTTCTTCCAGGCGTTACATTTTCCTCCATTCGAACAGTCCTCACACGTCAGACTGCAGTCATTCCCGAAAGTGTCGTCCAAACACACTGCAAGTCACCAGTAAACGGACTTTTGTAAAGTCGCAGCCTTTGAACTTCCCACTGACACTTTGTTAAACGGCAACACAAAATAGAGCCCTTCCTTTCCTTCCTGCTGCCACTGCTGCTGCTGTCACAGTGCGTTAGCCTCAGCATTCCTGTGTGCGAGGTGGTTTCCGTGTGTACCGACAGGAGCAAGAGGCGAGTTAATTGATCCCCGCTGAGACATCTCGGAGTCATGTCATTGTTGAAGAGGGATGCGTGGCTTCAAAGTTTTACAAAGGCTACTCTAAGTACCATTTTCTTAACTGACCAATAGAGTGTGTGGTAGAGAGGGTGCGCCTTGTTTGCGGGGATGTTGAAGTGGGGTGTGTCGTTTAAAAAGTTTCATGTCAGCGACTGCTCTACAGTTGTCAAGAAATGATCTATTGTCGTGCCCAGCACAAGTCTGGCACGCGGCATAATTTGGCACAGGGGCAGGCTAGACTTTGTTTTGATATTTCTGCAGATGCACACAGTACAGTTTAAAATGGACATTTTCCGCCGTTGTGGGTGTGAACACAGCCGATCTTATCCACCGGCAACAGAAGTGGCTCCTCTCATTTCCCTTAAAATCGTTGCGCAAGAGGCATAAAGTACTTGACATGGCAGAAGAAGAAACCGAAAGAGTTTGATACAACAGTCAGGGCCATGGATTAGCGAATGCTCAATAACTTGAGGAATACGCACCAAACTTCTCAGAGAGATTACTCTCGGCCCTCAGCTCGCCCTCATCGTCCTCGTAGTCATCGTAACGCTCAAGAGGTTGACTGTAGTCATGCAGCAAGGTGAGCCGGGGCCGAATCAAAGGCAGCTCGGTGGCGCCTCCGCTGTACAGGGCCTCAACCGCGTTGTCCAGAACTGCAGGAGAGGAAAAGTTAAGGTCGCGGTTGGCGTGCAGCTGGGAAAATATTGGCGCTCGCCCATAGAAAGCACTCACGGATGCAGGAGAAGCGGTCCTCGCCCAAACGGAATCCTCGTCGACAAAAGCACTGGTAGGAGCCGCCGTTGTTTTGACACGTGTGATCACAACCGCCGTTAGCTGACAGACACTCGTTGATGTCTAAACAACGACAGAAAAGAATGCCTGGAGAGCTGCTCTCTAATCACAAACACATACAACAGATTCTTCGATGTAAGTATTTCGTTGGGTAAATGTGGTTACATTTTTTGGCTCATGAGGTTAAAATAAAGATTGATTTTCTTTTGTATCAATGGGTCATTATCAATGAACTTCTAGTACACAAGTGTCAAACGCAAGGCCTGGGGGCCAGATCCAGCCCGCCAGATCATTTTATGTGGCCAGTGAAAGCAAATCACGTGTGTCAACTTGCTAAAATCTGGACCAAAATGTCAAATTGTCACGTGTCATAAATAACGTTGAGATTTTGCAAGCATTTTGTTACCTTGTTTACACTCACTTGAACAATAATTGAACAAACCATTCGAATTGACTTGACTGATTTCAAAACTAGTAAGCTATTCATTTGTTGTGTACAAGTAATCATTTGGTGGTTTCACTGTCATAACAGCCCTCCGAGGGAAGACGCAACCCCAAATTGGCCCGCCACTAAAATGAGTTTGACACCTCTGTTCTAGTACATTCGTGGATACCTACCACCTCCTGAATTACGAACTTTCTTCTCTAACCAACCTACCTACCTACCTACATACCTAACTACATACCTTCCTACCCACCCACCTTGTAGTGTAAATAGTTATTATCTCACATTTTAAGTTCCACAAAACTCACCTCATGAAGGTTTTGTGTCCTGCTAACTTATTTGGGTTCACAATGTACCTATCTACCTATCGCGAACCGTTCCAACATTGTAAGGGCTTAAGTTCAATCAGATCATATTCCAAGTTCGGGTAGAGTAAATATTGTGTCTGGAGTCTAAATGACCATTGCATGAACGTAATAGTGAGAAAGACAAATGGAATATTTCTTCTTTTGCGTAAACGTGTGGAATTTTAAACATACCGTCACAGCTGCATCCATCCGAGCTGAGGCGGTAGCCCGCTGAGCAGTAGCACTCGTAGCCTCCGGGATAGTTGGCGCAGTTCTGCTGGCAGCAGGAGCTCTGTTGGCCACACTCGTCCACGTCTGCCAAACGCAACACAAACACAGAGACCAAGTTTTACGATCTGCTTTATTGCGGCACTTATAATAAAAAAAAAAAACTGAAATAATGCAAATCATGCAGTTTGAGAAGCCAAATCTGGGTCACGCGAACAAAAGGAAGTGACTAAAATCTTGGCGATATAAAAACACAGGGAAAAACCTTTGCAAGAAAGATGTATTTATTATCAAACCTGAAATTAAAGTTGTTGTCAGAGCTCCAATACCAATTCGAAACTGTTGCTCTGCAAACTATACTGACTTATTTTTCTTTGCCAAAGCGGACACCCCGCTGATTTGGAATGACATCCAACCCAGGGTGGTCCAGGTGGCTGAGGTCATATAACGTTTGAAACTTCCTTCAATGGCGCTTACAAAAGTATTGATACAACGCAGCGATGTTTGGTATCAGAATACCCATTAAAATCTAAACAATGCCCTTGATAATAAATGTTAAAATTACTTTCTGAAGGCATGTTTTTGACCCTTTCAGTGCAAAAAAAAGTACACATTTGACCCTTTCATGCACTCTGTAACCTGCTTACATGATAAGCTGTCCACCGTAGTAACCGCTGTCCCTGAAAGGGTTCAATTCAAATCCAGTCAAGCCTCGGTTTTCGAACGTCTCTCGACCAAATCGGTTTTCGACCAAAAAAATTCGAGTTTTTTTATGCCTCGGATTACGACCGAAAATCAGTTCTCAACCAGACTGAGCGCACTTGAATGCGCCACTTGACTCCTCTCGCCTTCCTTACACGACGAAGTGACGCTTTCTCGGGTAGACGAGGAGGTGACGCTTCTTTGTGCAGCGTTCCATTGCGAGCAGACGTGTTCAATAAAGATTTTTTTTTTTTTTTAAAAAAGAGCATGGTTTTGGTTTTCGAACAAATCGGTTTTCAAACAGCCTTCTGGAACAGATTATGGTCGAAAACCGAGGTATGACTGTATTCAAATCCGCAAAAAGTAGAACTGATTCCCGCATGTTCACAGTTCTGCATCTATGGATTCACATATTCACAGATTTTTTTTCTCAATATTTTTCATTATTTTTTTTCTTGTTAATTTTTTTGTTGCTTTTTTTCCCTCCACATTTTCCTCATTTTTCATGGAAAACATACTGAATGATTATCAGCATTTTTTTGAAGAGTTTGGGGGGTTTGAAATTTCTCCTACCCCAATCCACTTCAAATGGCCGCTAATTATTCGCACTGTCCGTTCCCTTCCTTTGCGAATCGCGGGAGTCGTCTCTGAGCTCATATTTTTCTATTGGGATTGTTTCACTAACTTCTCTGCTCCAGCATTTAAAAAAAAATAAATAAATAAACATTTGCGTTATCATAATTTACCAAAAATATATACATGCATACGTACATACACAAATTGCAAGAATAGCTAGCTTAGCAACCGCAAGCGCATACAATTAATATATTGAATATCGACCCACGTCTTATATGATGCGATGTCTTACCGACACACGTTTTAAGGTCCTCATGAAGGCGGTAACCTTGGTTACAGGTGCAAACTGGGCCGCTGTTGGAATGCTGGCAGTGATGCGAGCACCCGCCATTGTTGTTCCCGCAGCTGTTCACGATCTCCATCTCGATTCCTTTCGAAATATTCATCGCGTTGATCAAGCGATGACTTATATGTCGTAGATCACACGAAGGCAAAACTCACTGTAACACTGCTTTCCGTCCGATCCCAGCTCGTAGGCGGCGTTACAAACGCAGGCGAAGGAGCCCGGCGTGTTGTGGCAGCCGTGAGCGCAGTTGGCCTTCTCCGTCTGGCACTCGTCAATATCTAAGAAAAAGAAAGAGTAAGATAGTGAGTAAAATGCTATTTATTTAGGTGTTTGGAGGTAAATCAGCCAAGTGACAAGCCACTGTATTGGATTTGAACAATATGAAAATTATTCGGATAGGCCGTAATTAGTAGAATGATACCACTCGACTTAGTTTGGGACTCAGGAATTGTAACTCAGCGGATTTATATCATATAGTAATGTCAAAGTCTGCTTTTAATGATGGTGATTTTTACCTTGACATGTGCGTCCGTCTTCGGCCAGAATGAAGCCCGCCCTGCAGTCGCAGTGCGCGTTACCACCGTCGGCCCGACACCGATGCATGCAGCCTCCATTGTGTTCGGCGCAGGGATTCTGCACTGTCAAGACGCAGGAAGTGTTGGCTGGTCAACGACACGTGGTTCCAATAATGGGCCAAACACACCTCGTAAAACAGTATTCAAAGTGTCATTTCTTTTTAACTCGTGTCAGGAATGACAACCTTCTGCTCAGCATAAACGAAAGCAAATAGCCGACCGGGTCCAAAATCTGACTAGTAACAGAGTGTCATTTTCAAAGACAGTTATGGTCTGCATGCCAAGAAAACTATGCAGAATCTTGCTGTCTCCCACACTGAAGGCTCCACATGCTGTCACATGCAGTAATTACATTTGGCTTTTGGCGCCATGTATATTTACATTTTCTTGAAGGCAGTGTGATCATGATTAATTCTTCTTTCCAGGTCCGGGAACTTACATTTGCAATGCTTGCCGTCTTCTGTCAGCTCGTAGTCGGGCTTGCAGCGGCATTGGAACTGCGCGGCAGACTGCTGGACGCAGTAGTGTTCACAGCCACCGTTGCTGAGGGCGCAGGAGTGGACGGCTAGAAGGTAAAAAAATAAAACAAAAGGAGAGGAAAAGTACTTTAAAAGGAAAAAAAAACACAGAAACATCCCTTGTGCTTCTTTGTAAAGAAAAGTCATGAATTATTTTGTCAAGTACAAAGGAAGAAGTTTGTTTTCACTTAGGTTGTGTTTGCGAGAAATATAAATCCACAATTTCATGCACCACAGAAGAAATCATTTAAAACCTGTATAGATTTTTTTTGGGGGGGAGACCATGCGAATTCTGATATTTAGCAAGATAAAACTCTAATCATCAATTAATCAGCCAATTAATTTAAAAAAAATCAGATAACCCTAACCCTCGTTTTAATAATATTTTTGGGCCTTGAATAAAGAATGTGTACACCTCTATGCATATTGTGTTGCCTGTGTTGTTTTGATTCTGATATCGGTTCCCAAAACATCAGTGCTAGTTTCATATTGTGTGTTGCATTGTGTGTTAGCATTTAAGATTGCAGACTTGTGATGTTTGATTGAACTCAAAATGTTCTTTTCTTTGTTTAGGTATAGTTTAAGCATCACAATTCTCCCAGTGATGCCTAGATTGACATCCCTTTGATGTCGGTGACATGCCATCCGCACAAATGAGGCAGCTATCAAGACTTTGAAGTCAAAATCATACACTGATGAGGTTGCGAACAGTAACAGCTCAATCATCTCGCCAGGCTGGACTCAATCACTTTTAGTGAAAACAAGAAGCTGGCATTCAATGTTTTTTTTCACTGTGGAATGGCCGCAGTCAAGATCCATCCGTCAAAGGTGCACGGCAAACCTCACCGAGCCTTCCAGTGTAAACATTTTGCGCTTGTGGCACAGAACAGACCCCAGTGGTCAGATCCAGAAATGGATAAGATAAGCAAAGCTGAGATCGGAATCATTCAAGCGCATCTGTAGTTGTAGTTTTCCAGCCGCTGAATGCTGTGCTAATTGGAATGCTTTGCCCTTTAACATCCCTGCGTGCGATCGTGCTGTTCGGGGGAAAAAAAAAAACCCCTCTAGATATACAAGAAGTTCTCCATTTATTTGTGAGCATACTTTGCATTTTTTTCTGAAGGGCATCTGCACAGCTTTACCGCGTGAGTCTGCAAAGTCTCACGGAAGGGCTTCACCAGGGAGCCGCGCGACACGTGGACGCTGATTATCGGCGCAATCAGAGTCGAAGCGACAGCAGGGGCAGGGCTGACTAGTCAGGACCACTGCTGATTGTTGGAGGTCAGCGGGGCTTATACTTCTGTCTCTATCAGGAAACAAAGCATATGTTCTGAACGGGTTTCATACGAGAAAAAGGCTGGCTTCGATCCTAATCACAGGTGCTCTCCAAGCCAGTTTTGGAGCTAACAACGTGCATCAGCAGATGGATCGTGTCCAGCTGTCATCAGCGAGCATGAGCGCTTCCCGCCGCTGGATGCTGAACCGATTCAGACGCTTTCATGCTGTGTGATTTCACGGCCAACGTCTCCTTGAATTCATTTCAAGTGCAGCTGCCGACTAATGCGGTTTAGTCTGCGCAATCCATTCCCATTTGCTGATTTGATGCAATGTAATGCCTCAATTATAGTTTGCGGGCAGAAAAGTGGAATTACTGCTAAGTATGTTGGCGTAGGTTTGAATCTCCTTTTGAGTTTTTGTTTAGGTACCGCAGGATCCATTTTTCGCTAACTGAAGACTAATTGTCCACAGGTGTCAATATGAGTGTGAATGGTCGGTCAATGATACGAAATATGTTCTGCGTGTGGCTGGTGACCAGTCTAAGTGCAACCCTTTTTTAGCCAAGGCAAGGCAAGTAAAAGCAGCTCTATTTATATAGTGCATTTCATAATTAAGGTAGCTCCCTGTCCTTCATGAATTACACCCAATGTAAACACGAGTTAGATCAAAGTTGATTTATTTATCGAACAAACACAATCCACAAAATAGTGGCGACTGTGAACCTTGGAACACGTGATGGAAGGGGGCAGGGGTAGTGTATTACTGTATGTCCTTGGATCAGTTCTTTACAAAACGCCAAACAAAAAACACTTCTGAGAGAGAACATGAACTAAAGAGGACAAAAAACGATGAGGACGCAGTTAAAAGTTAAATGACCATATTTTTATTCTTTATTCTTTGTTTTTTTACATTATCTCTCATTTATTGCGCAATAATCTAATTGTAACATGTATTTGTTACATATTTTGATGCATTTGTATGCTTCATAAAACATTTATGTCTGAATTTTGGGGGGCTTGGAACGGATTAGGGCATTTACATGGAAAATGTGTCCCTACTTACAACATTTTCTACTAAAGTCATTTCTTCCCGAACCAATTAATTTCGTAAATGTACCACTGTATTCTAATCTCAGGGCTTTGTCATACCCATTTTGACAAAATCATGCAATAAATTGGGATGTGTGTTAGTATACAAGGATGGTAAGAGAAAAAAAACATCAAACCAAAAAGCCAATTTTAATCTGAACCGAATTGAAGGCATTCCAAGAGACCAAAGTTGTGATCCCATGTCGTATATGTACTTACGAAGGCAAGTGCGTCCATCGACATGCAAGCGGGATCCCATTTGGCATTCGCAGTAGTAGGAGCCTCTGGTGTTAACGCATCTGTGCTGGCAGCCGCCATTATGGACTTGGCATTCATCAATATCTGCGGGGAAGGGGTTTCGGATGGGACAAGGAAGCGGGAAGAGAGATGGGAGAGAAATCAGTGCAATGTGACCAAAGCCTGTCATTATGGCCAACGAAATTCCAGCTGAGCCGCCCAACTGGATGGAAGGATTACCACAGGATTTGGAAGATAAAGTTGAGGAGATGAAGGATGAGCAGGCCAACTAAACAAGTAACTGTGATGCAAATCAAGCGCAACAAATTCTCTCCATGTGGTAGCAACTATTATACAGCTAAATTCTTTCCCCATGTGGGCGAAGCCAACAGACGGAGGCACACACACATTCCTCTCAGCCACACCAGAATATTGGAAAGAAAATAAAAGGACGTTTTCATGTGAGGGAAGTCGCGGCGAGTCAAACATGACCGCAATTAGTTTCCTAAAGATGTCTTGAATTAAAGGTCACGGAGTGATAAATTGCTCGTCATGTCAAACTGACCTCCAACTCTCTGTAATGTCACTAAAGTCAGTGGAAATTTCACTAAACAGCGGGAAGGAAGGCATTAGCAGTGAGCGGCTTGTGGCCGGTTCATGACTGCAAACGCAGGTACAGATCATAAATGACTACAGTTGCTCACTCAAGGTGCCTATTTGCAGCCAGAAAGTACGTGGAGAATTCAGTAGTGGAAAGCAATGTGACCTCACTTAATTGTATTCATGTTTATTAGTAATCTGGTGTCGATTGCTGTCTGATGCTGTCGTAAAAAGGTGAGGGGAAAAATATTGGCTCGGAGGGTGTTTTTGTCACATCGTGTGGGACAAAATGTGGCGAATGCACAAGCGCATCTGGACCTCATCGAGCGCTTTGCGCTGCAGATGTGCACCTTCATGCTCACACAGTGCACAGGAGGACACGCTGCAGCCACAACATTAGGAACACCGACGCAGGATGGTTTTCACCTATCGCAGCTCGCTACATTGCAGATTTCTTTGGTGGCAAACAACTACTCGTCTATTAGACTTCGTCTACAGCCGTTTAAAAATAAAAAACGAAGCTGTCACTGAGTGCCCTGCCAATCAATGGCTCATTCATTTAAATCATATCTAAGAAACATAACGACAACAGCAAAACCATCACTTGTCAATATTGCTTTTTAGTTCGATTTATTCCTGCCGGTATTATGACTGTATTGAGCAAGGTTGGAACATGTGTGCACTTTGTTCCATGGAACCCTGACAGTAAATGGTAGGATAAACATGACAGCTATGTTCGCTGTGTGACTAAGTTGTAAAAGTAATAATCACGGTTCATTTAAGTTTACCAACTTTTAAAAATGCAATCTGCTCAAATATCATTTTTTACACTTTGATTTACACTGTGCCACATAAAAGTTCAACGATGAGGCTTCATTCACTGTTGTGACCGCTGTGCTAACAACGTAAGCTGTGTTTTCAATCAAGCTAACTCAGCAGACGGATTTTACTGGCTATAAAAACATAGCCAGTCAGAACCAAACGAGCAAAAGGGGAATAAGATCGGACTGCTTGTTTCCAGCAATAGCGTTGGACCCCAGAAGTAATCCTGGACTTGACCCCATCTACTTCAAGTCATGTCCCGCATATGATACGTTCTGTGGTGCACAAAGGGGTCTTTAAAACTTGTGTTTCTTTGTCTTCTTCGGCCAAACGTCAGCCTCGCTCCATGTGCGGCAGCTGGCAGGAGTCACTTCAGCACTTTTTTTTTTTCCTTTTTTCCATGCGTGCCAAACACCGCAAAGTGGTTTGTGGAAAAACAAGTCCCGCTAACCACAAGGGTTGATGGCACGTTAGCGCTCTGCCTCCACGTACAAAACCCTTGCCAGTGTTGTATTTATTACGTGCAGAAGAAGTGAAAAATATGTCCAAATATCATTTGACGTATTTCCAAGATCAAAAAGATGCTTATCCTTATTCAAAACAGACTCTTGTTCCTGAGCAATGTAGTCATTCTAGAAAATATTCAGGGTTGATAGCACGTTTTCAATGCGCATACATCTCATGTCAGAATATCTGAAGACTCCCAGAGTGCTCCGATTGCCCAATCTGGACTTTGGCCAGAAAGTCCTCACTTACCTGCAGTCCTGTGAGGTAGGTTGTAGCCTTGGTAACCATAGAAACAATGCGGCCTGTAGCAACGCCTCCTATAGAAACCGTACGGGTAGTTTGCTGCGGATGCAAAAAACGGCAACGTTTCCAGGAGCATCAGGAGTAAAATGCACCATCCTGATACCGAAGCCATGTTGTGGTGTTATCCTTCAGCCAGTATAAATATACAATGAATCAAATTTACAAACTAAGTGAAAACTCCAGTTAGAAGAATGGAAAAATCATTCTGAAAAATTCATTCAGTCAAGACTGCCTCTGGAGTTTTGTGTCCTTCCATCTTCTTCTCACATTCTCACCCTCCCAAAACTTCAGCGTGTCCGTCACAAGAAAGACCCTCCCCCTTACATTCAGCTCTTGCACAAAGCACCTTCAACTCCTGACATTTAAATCACCGCTGCACTCTAACTCCACCAAAAATTGATGGGTTTATTGAATTTTCACCTGGAAATATATTTTCTAATCTAACTATATTATCTTTAATTTCATATTTTAATGATATCATTTTTTTAAGATACTAAATTACATGATGTTTGAGGATACTATCTCTATGCAGTTATGAGTAATGGCTTGAGATGGGCAAGCACCAATACTAGGTATTGATATCGGGCTGATACTGACCATATATGATTTATTTAGGGCAGCACGGTGGTCGACTGATTAGCATGTCCGCCTCACAGTACAGA
Source organism: Hippocampus comes (assembly GCF_001891065.2). NCBI lineage: Eukaryota > Metazoa > Chordata > Actinopteri > Syngnathiformes > Syngnathidae > Hippocampus > Hippocampus comes. The sequence continues at coordinate 1,171,311 of NW_017806002.1, forward strand.
GGTCATGTTTCGATGATGGGCTCTGGCCTTCCTTTGTGGAGTTTGCATGTTCTCCCCTGTACCTGGAGAAAACCCACATCAACTAGAAGAGTTCAATTATTATTGAGGTGATTATAAACAGGCTAACGAAATGTCAACATGATTTATTACACAGGACAATTTGACGTTTCGGCACAGATTTTAGCAAGGATCATGGAAGTTGACACGCATGATTTGCTTTCGCGGGCCACATAAAATGACGTGGCAGGCCAGATCTGGCCCCCGGGCCTTGAGTTTGACACTTGAGATAATGTATTTATGGATGGATAGATTTATTTATTTCAAAGGGGAAAATGCACAATTATTCAACATTACACCATGTCAATGCGTTCAGGTTACCTAAACTAATCAAATTTTCATCAGTCGTCCATTGGGCAGATATAAACGCCAACCTGAAATTAAAAGCATTAAAATCAACCATTAAAGTATCGGGTACTCATGGAGGCTGCCGATACCAGCCACAGATATTTATGGCAACAAAAATTGACATTGAGTCAGTTCTCCTCGGTTGTAGGGGGCGCTATACTACCGCAGTTTGACTGGTTTGCAAATCAACATCTGCATCAAAGTGAAAGGTCTATTCACAATTTTTTGTGTTCAATGAAATTTTATACATCAAAAGTACTAGAGATATTAGGACTCTGTGAGTACTAAAAGAGTGAATATCCATACTGGTGTGGGTCTTTAAAAAAATGTGGCGTTGAACATCTGTAGTTATGAGATTAAAGAAACAGCTCAGGAAAGGCACAGGTCTCAAAGCAAGTCGGCTAATTGCTTATGTCCTAGGACAGCATCTTGAATGTATGCTATTGTGTACCTCTCTCACTCCGTGCTTCTTTTTCAGGCTTTAGTATAGCCCTCACACAACTAGAGATGGCAGAACCTCTGCAAAAAGTGACAGCAGCGCATTAAACAAAAGTATGATGAGAAACATGAAGCGGGAGCATGGCAGTGGTGTGCAACATTAAATCCTGAAAAAGAAGCACATGCTGAAAGAGTAACACAGTGTCACAGCAGTGTTCTGCGCAAAAATCTGAGAAAGGGGCACGGACCGAGATTGTGACAAAGTGTGATAGCGGTGTGGTGCAAAAAATTAAAAAAAAATAAATAAATAACAGCAATTTGGTACTCCAAAGGGAAAAAAAAATTGGAAAAGAAGTGCAGGGCGAGATTGTGACGAAGAGTCACAGCAATTTGCGACACAAAAGCCTGGAAAAGTGTGACTTGAGCGCGAAATGATACTTTGCACTTGCGTGTTTTGGGGAAGGAAACCAGCAGCCAGGTGTTCAGAATAGAACATAGGACGAGCCAATATGTTTCTGTCTTTGAAGCTGACATATATACAAGGAAAGGAATGTGGGTTTTAAAATTAGCCAGAAGTCCCTCTCCATATTTCCAATCCAAACATCTGAGAGAGGAATGAGACCGCCTGTGTCTTCTAAGGTCGATACGCAGACATATTAGCCGGGCCAAAACAGGACTCTAGTAAACAGATCACAGAGCAAACGTAAACCACCATATCGCCTAACCGCATCTCTTCAGACTTCTGTTCTGTGTTGCGCTCTGATTGGCAAGTCTCCATTTTTGGGGGTGTGGTTTAGCGAAAGGTGAATTTTTAAATATGGTACAGCGGTCTTTTCACTAACACAGAGCCACTGCAAGCTGTTAGTTCAGCTGCTTGAACATTGGCAGAGCATCAGTCACACGCTCTCGTCGGTGTGAGCCATAAAGTTGATTCGGCGTGACGACTGAAATGTTAAACTCATAACAGCATGATGGAATCCATGCAAACATGATAAAAACTGACCAGGAGGCATAACCTTCGTTGCTGTCATAGAAGGTTCCCCAAACAAAAGATGAATTGTTGGTTGGTAGGTTAACAATCCCTACACATGTACCTAAAACCTGCTATTTGAAGTTCCTGACAAGTGAAGACAAATATGCCTTCTAAATTTGCCCCTTCATTTGGCATCTCCATTTTTGAGGGGCGAAAACGTAGCCGCATAAAGCCGTCAGTGGTTGGAATATATCCCACGATGCCGTGACAGGATGTGCTAGCCACCAGCTAGCTTGCGAGCATGGGCCTAGCGGTATAGTAACTCGCAATTGAACTGGAATACCACTGATGTGAACGGAAGGACTCAAGTTTTTATATAATGGGGGAGGGGCACTCATGTCGAATGCCCAAGTGCGTCGGGTGGGCACCGTTTTAGCCATGCCCAAAATTGAAATGGTAAAAAGCAGTTTAAGGCTCAACAACTGAGTACTGCACAGTTCTCAGGCTTTTCTCTTTTTTCCCACAATTATCTTGAAACATTCTGGATATATTTAGAAACGTATCTCTGAATCATTTTACAAGGTCTTTACAGACCTGGGCTTTAAAATGAGCTAGCCATGTAGTTGTTTTCTTCCAATGGCTAAGATTTCCATCCGTGACAATGTTCCCACCCGCACTTAATTCTAATTACCGTGACGTGGATAAGATCTCTCAATGGTCATCCAGCCGACTGTTACTGATGATTTTGTCTGATCAAACCAACCGCACGCTGGCATGCCTTCGTCGCAAACATCAAACCGTGGCAGAGAATGAAAGGGAAGATGATGTCGGAGAAACATTCCGGGTTTGTCGGGAGCGGATATTTGGAGGAAGAACACAGCTTATTGATGCATTCAGACTCTCTGGTGGTGATTTTGCCGATAAATTATCACAAAAAGACACTGCCAGGTTAGTTCATAAGCACTTTGTAAAAGTACAGGGGAGATTAACCTTTTTTTGTTTGTTTGTTTTGAAGACGTTCTCTAAAAAATGATGTAAAAATCAAATCTCGAATGTATGCTTGACAAGGGCTCCATTGAAGTGATCTATACATTTGCATACTTGGCCAATAAAGATGTTTCTGGTTTATTATGAGCGGGGGTTGCTTATGAATCTCTTCAGGGTGTCGCCTTCATCAGAGTCATGAAAATTCACTGTCATGCCCGCCCACACACAATGACGAAACCTACAGATTTCCAAAATTTTGCATAGCCCATCCATCCAGTGATCATGATTCCAATTCGGAAGCAATCGGGTAGAATTAGACAAAACATCTCGGATGAGTTTGGTTTTGAAGACCCCCAGAAAATGGACAAAATGGCAGACAGGTAAATTTTACAACGTGTAGGCTTTTTTTTTTTGTCTTATGGTAGTCACGCCAAATTTGTAAGGATAATGGATCGATGGATGGATGGACTGGGCTCCGGGGCTGATAGTTGGCTCTCACCTTGACAGGTTTTGCCATCTTGGTTCAATTTGAGTCCAGTAGGACAGCGACAGTAGAAACTTCCAATGGTGTTGCAGCACAGTGCTTCGCATCCGCCATTGGTCTCTTCGCATTCGTTTACATCTGAGAGGAGGAACAAAATGAAAGTGTTAATATCCCGCTCACTAAATTGCAAACAGAAAGCCACAATGAGATTCTTTTTTTTTTCCCCTAACAGGAACAGGTGCCAAACTTTTAGAGTTGAAATGGCTGCGCCAATGTCAAGAGTTGATTATAGCAGCCACTGGAAAGCAAAAGCTACGATTCCAATATTAACATGAAATTACCAACGAAAGGAAATACGATTCTTGTAAATGTTGTTTCTGTCACGACTGTGAAGCTCGTTGCAAAAAGTGTCCTTCCAAAAATCACGAGAAGCCCCTTTTTTCAGTCAGTTTGGTCTCCTCGCCACCAGCGAAATATCATGCCAGACTTGTCATCAAGTCCACCAGATGATATCAAAGCATTCCAGACAGCCTATAATAACAGTTTGGATTCAGGCGCTGACAGGGAAGCATCTGCCACTGTTGCACATGGCAAATTACAACAAAAGACAGCAACCTTTATTATCCATTAAGACGTGCAAATGCATTGGAAAAAAAATCTTTTGAATGAGTAGATTTGATGACACCAGGCGGCGTTATCAAAAGGGGATCTTGGCCTTAATCCCGGAGCGCATGGAGTAAATCAGGAAGCCGCATACACTCTCCACTCATTAGCCTGAACGTTTTCCTCAAAGCCCCCAAAAACAAGACAAAATTAGCTGCCAACTGGCGAGTCGAGTTATTCCTTCAGGTCACCATGTGTGGAAGTAAAAAATATATATATATACTATTTACAACTAAATATATCATAGGAATTCTATATAAGATCTTGATTTAAAGGTACAGTTTGTAATTGAGACAAGCAATTCCATACTGGTGTAGTGGTTCACATGACTTGGGCTTATTCCCCTCTAGTGCGTATTTCCCAATTGCCATGATGACTAGTCCAGTGTGGAATCTATCGTGCACGACGTCAGCAAATCTCATACAAAGCAGAAATCAACTCAATACGCATCTAGAACTTGTTTTTTTTTAAGTTTATATTGCTTTTTCTTCTGCTTTATTTGGTTTGTAGTGCCACTACATAAGCTGTAATTATCAAATATGATGGTGCAATTACCAGGGTTGTCACACAGAACAGATATCACATATATCATCTAGTGGAACTGTTTTGCACTCTATGTCATATGCCCAGTGTGCAAGCAAACACGCAAGTGTTTGTGTGTGTGTGTGCAAGTGCAGCTCAGCTTCTGGCAAGAGAATGACATGTTGAGCAATACGCATTTGGCAAAAACGTCAAACTTGTGTTAACTCACTATCATTTGTTTGTAAATACCACAGAATCTGCTCCTATTTGCACACCTGAAGTGGTCACAACCCAAATGCATTGATCACAGGCGAGTGGCGGAATGTAAAGGCACCCACGGGCGCATCCAGAGTGTAATTTTCAGCTCCGTCTTCACCTCTCCGCAAGTGGAACCAATCCAGGGAAAACCACGCCCCCTTTAGCTGTGGAATATGCTCCGAAGAAGACTGCGGCAGGCAAACGGGAGAACGTGAGCCAAAGTCAAGGACAGGGCGACGGAACCCCAGAACCCCGAGGAACCCCGAGGAACCCCTCGCGCTGGGAATTGTCCCATTGTGTGGTGACTGTCAGGCCAGTACATCCCCTCATCCAACCATCTGCCAACACCCCTATGGGAACCCCCCACCACCACCACCACCGGCAGTGGCAGCAGGGCCAATACAACACTCCTCACTTGCTAACACTTTGTGCCCAGTAAGAAGGCAAACATGTGGAAGTTCTTTGGGTCAGGAGAATTTTAAGGTTTTTTAAAATTTGTATTATTTATTTATTTTTTTGTCAGTGCATTTATAATACATGTTGATTATATGTGTATATTCACTCTTTGTGGGCCGGCCTGGTCCCTATTTGCCGTGAATAGCAGGGGTCCACTCTATTACTTTGGCACCATCTTGTGGTATCTTGGTAACAAGGAAGTATGTTGAAGTGAGTTGCGGGGGCCAACCACTCAGAGGTTTTTGCTATTTGGCGCTACAGCCAGGGTTTGTTCGTTCATGCAAACCAGTGAAGGTGCTGAGCATTATTCTGGGTGAATAGCATCTCAATCATCATTAGGAGTAAGTGCTTACTGCTGTTGTGTCTTCTTCATCATGAAAGGCAAAACAAACACGCGCCTGAGAAACGGCTCCAAAAATGTGCATTTCCCCACACTTGTACACCGTGTTCTGGAAAAGAATGAAAAATAAATAAACTGGGCAAAAGAGATGCGATTGCACGAACCAAACCCCACCCCCCCGAACGCTCAGCTGCAAGTTGAGAGGGTTTACATTGTGAGACTTCCTGCGATAAGGCCCAACGCCACCGTTCCTGCGAGGACCGCACTAATGTCCCGATTGACCACGAGTGGCCGAGAAAGAGCTCGCGGAAAACTCCGGAGCAGATATCATCTCAGAAGCCGCAGGGCGGAAAATTGCAGCAATCATGTGAGATGAGGAGTCGGTTGTGTGGGAAGGTGGAGGGGGGAGGGGGGTACGCCATGGATACCCAAAACCTGTTTCCGCTTCGGGGTCTGATCTGAAAAAGTCTGCTGTGAGTTTGCGCTTGGGGTGATGGCAGCTGCTTCCATTTATTTAGCAAAGATGCGTACAAATTCGAAGACAAGGCGAGGATGTTTCAAAGAGACAAATGATCACGTTGTGTATAATTTAAAACGTCCTCGGTGTATAGATAAAATCGGTTATGGAACAAGAATTTAAGCACTCTAATCACCCTCTTTGAACAGCCCTGCTGAGAGCAGTCATGTCGGGATGAGGCGGTCCTGTTCCTGATGAAAATGAGCCACTGCGCTCTCTGTGCCCTCTACTGTGGGGTGTGCGGAGGTGAGTCCTTCCAAATATGGCTTCCAGAGTAAGTCGAGCAGTCATATGTTTGAACCAGATTTATGGACCAGAGCGAGCGGCAACTCCGGGGAAATTGGAGAGTCACGTTTAAATGCTGGACTTATACACCTAAGTGTGTGCGAAAGTCAGAAGGAAATTTTAGTGTGTCCTGGAGTCTAAGCGCGCTCCGGTCATCACAGTCGTTTAGTGTAAGGTGGAAATCTCAGCTGTTTTACATCAGTCTTTTCCTAATCTTGGCCTCGCGACAATAACAAACATGTTTGATAGCGTCACAGTTCTTTCAGTCTCTGCGGTGACATGACAAAACCAAGAAACAACAGATTAGCTTGAACAAAACCGGAAACGGGAAACTGCAAACACTCTCTCAAGCGGCATGGACAAAGAGGAAATACCCGCCAAAACCTAACATGATGGGGGGATGAAAAAAAAATGCTGAAAGAATGTTGTTATCGTGGAGTAAATAGCGACCCTGCAAAATTCACAGTCTTTGTAAAATCTCAGTCTGAGACAAGGCTCTGCCGAAAAGCGCGATCACTCGAGCGGGTGTGAGATCGAGAACGTTTCAAAGTCTTCTGATGTACAGATCGGAATGATGAGTGAAGAATTTTGCACTTCCTATTGTATGCTGGCACATAGCGAAAGTTGATGCGCAGCAGTTGGAATGGTTGTCATGGATACCGACATCCATTAATCCATCCGTCCATCATTTTTCCAGTGTCACTGGTAACTGGGGCCAGCGCAGCAAGAGTGTGAGTGGCAACCAGTGCAAGTTGTACACCCAGTAAAGCCTGCACTGGTTGCCAGTCACATCACATTCAGATGGAAAATATATTCATTCAACCTAAAACACGTGATTTGGGCAAGTGAGAGGAAATCCTAGTCCCCAAAGAAAACCCGATGGCAAGCAAAGGGAGGTGATGCAAACTTCACGTACACACTTTGAAAATGAGATTCAAACACAGATCTCTTGACCGCTAGGCGGATGTGCGAACCACGATTTACCGAGCTACAAAGGTGTTTCCGTCATGATTCAAAATAAATCCACCTTGTGCTGTTCTGATGCTGCCATAAGGCGGTTTAAAGGTGCGTCATGATCTGTGCATCCAACAACGCTGCAGCTCAGCGTTTGGGTTGACATGAGGAGTGGTTCTATGTAGTAGAAAATGCGGTCCGTCCTCTTCAACTGAGTAGAAATTGTGTGCGTCATTTCATTTAGGTCCAAACCTGAACAGCGTGCTTCAAGACGCATGTTCTGACAAAGGAAGTTCACAAACATGTACTCAGTTGTGTAATTTCACACTTGATGGGTGGGCAGGCACTCCAGAGACCCAAATATACGTATACGAGCCATTAAAAAGTCACATAATCTGTCCCTGATGAGAAGCAGACTTTCCGTGAACTAGAGCTGGGAATTGGATTTACGCTCTCTCTCGCTCTCTCAGGAAGCACACCTCTTCGTCTGACCTGCGGTGCAAGCGATCCACGAAATGTTTATTTCGACGGACACGATTCCTTACATTCCATCCAGGCGGCAGCTTCCCCTCGAACGCTGAAGTAATAAAATAAACAAATTATTGAAAAGTCTTCACAAAAAGAGCGCACGGATGTCAACCCCTGTGTGGATAAGCAGATGTTAATGACATAAAACAGAGCAGGCTCATGAGATGATCCAATCTGGAAATTACTGTATGTGATTTTTTTTTTTTGTCCCCTTGGAAGAAGTACATTTTAATTAAACATTGCCACCTGCTGCTACATTGACACACATGCAGAGCAGAGGCTGTCTTCAAAAAATTGTAGTCGCATTTTGGAACAGAAATTTCTTGTCACTGTCACAGGAACAATGAGAATTAGTTTGCAGCATTTTTTTTTTCCTCATCCATTTACCCTCACAAGGGTCGCAGGGGTGCTGGAGCCTACACCAGCTCCCTTCGGGCAGTAGGCGGGGGACACCCTGAACTGGCTGCCAGACAATCGCAGGGCACACAGAGACCAACAACCATCCGAGCTCACACTCACACCTCAGGACAATTTCGAGTGTTTCATTAAACTGCCATGCTTGTTTTTGAAATGTGGGAGGAATCCGGAGTACCCGGAGAAAACCCACCCAGGCACGGGGAGAACATGCAAACTGCACACAGGAAGGCCGGAGCCGGAATCGAACCTTGCACCTCTGCACTGTGAGGCGGACGTGCTAAACAGTCGCCCACCGTGCCGCCTTAGCAGCATTTGATATAAAAATATGAGAACTATCAACTATTTTGATTGGGAATATTAAGGACATTCACATTGTGGCAGTATTTACATTACACGGTAGTTTGTTGCTGTGCCTTTTGTACAATTCCCTCGTAAATTCCAGTGAGATCATGTTGATGGTGTATTTAGCAGCACAAAGTCAAGACTTGGCGGCTTTTCCCCTCCACTGTTCTGAATTACAGCAAAGTATTTATCATGCATAATACTCGATTCGATATCAATGCAGTGTTAAATGCCTCATGGGTGCAAATGAGCGCTGTTAATTTGTGTGAACCAGAAAGAGGTTTTAAAAATGTCCTCTTTATTAATTACAGTCAAAACATTCTTTGTTATATTTGAAGACGCCCACTGCATAATCACCTTATGTAAAAAAAAAGTTGTAAACAGACGATTTAAGGGTATCCGTGTAGAGCTGGAGAGTCTTCTTTTATTTATTTATTTTTTTTTTTGCAGTTGAGGAGAAAAAAAAGGAAATGTGTGCTGAGGCGCCACGTGATTTGCCAACTAAGCTCTCTACTATCAGGTCACTCGGATAAGCAGAGAATTAAAACAGTCATATTTGTGCAACTGTTCCCAACACAAGTGGTGTTGTTTTACAGTGAGAGGCAGCGAAGTAACTCAATGATAAAAAGGACAGGAATTTTGCTGCGTGGTTTGCCCCCAAGATTGAAAGCAGCAAGAGGAATTTTTCCACCTACTGGCACCAGTGCAACCATTTAATTTGTTTATCACACAAAATCGACATACTTCACATCACTCTTGCAACCAAAAAACTACAGCGCGGAAAATCAACGCTTGCTTTTTTTTTGTGTACTTTGGAAAACTCTTAAGTCATGCCAAGGCAGCAAAGTACTGTTTCATACAACTTCTTCCAGGATCAAGCTTCTGTTGTGTGCACGCGAGCATGTGCATGAATGTCATGTATCGATGTTTTCATGTGAAAAGGATATTCCATTCCGAACAAGCAGCTGTCGTTACCTCATGTATTTTTCTTTTTTTTTTGTCTCCTCCTTTAATCCCACTACAGCTGCATACCTTTAATCCTCCACACGCGCCGTCAAATTCACATCACCTCCTTCATCACACACAAGCTACAAGGTGCTTTCACTCCATCCCAGAACAAGTGTATGCCCTCAAAAAAAAATGCAGATCGCCAAAAGGTTCCTGAGTTCTCGCGCTCATTTTTACAGTCAGTGAGAGTTAAAGAAGTCGGGCAGCTGTGAGAATCGCATTTTATGATGTGCGCAGTTGAACAAATGCCTGTGGACCCCTGGGGCGGCGTGGGGGGATTGCCCTCTGACCTGTTGCGTGTGCTGTGTCTGCACTCCTACCTGCTGGGACCTGCTGCTCCCGATTCCGACCCTGTAGGAGCCTTTGGAGTGGCTGGGACACAGAACACATGGAAACCAGAAGGAATCCAAAAATGATTTGCTGTAAACCTGTCTCCGTCCATACGCCGGCGACATGCGCGAGATATACTGCGGCAGGCATTTTGGTGATACAGGACGGACTGTCATGCCCAAATTGCACAAACGTGTGTCCACGTGTTCCTCTTTGCTAATTTTCAGTTGTTACACTCTGAAACGAATTACGCCTGTGGCTGCGTCCTATTTTAGAGGCGTACCATAGCCTAGTGATGGAAATGGTCTTTTTATAAGCTCAGCCTTATCGTTTGGTGCTGTAAAGATGCTTTGATATCATCATATTGCCCATGAACAGGGATTCCCTGGTCGACGACGGGAGTTGCATTTTAGGACAGCAACGTCACACGAATTTTCCCAAAAATCGAAAATCATGTCATAGTCTGGATCACTAACAGAGCAGTTAAGTCATGATTTGGTGTTGATGATTGATGTCGTGGACTGAATGGAACAAAGCAGAGTGTACGAGTGATTTTGTCACAAATAGTTAGTGGTACCCCCCCAAAAAAAAATATATCTATGACATTGAGCGATATCGATGCAATGCCACTGCCGTGGAATCAGGAGGTCAGAACATTCAGGAGGTCTGACGAGAAAATACAAACTCCACCCATGATGCCAGTAGTCAATATTAGAACACCGATGTCCTAACTACTATCCCAGCGTGCTGCTAATTCAGAGATCATCTCTATCAAATGAAGAAGTCATTAATGGCTAGTTAAGAAGGAACTACACTCATGCCGTTTTCACCTACTTTCCAAATGATGACCAGTGTGACACACTGTGGTCATTTCTATGTCTTATTAGACTTGCTATTTCCTTGATGTATCGGTCCCAGCAAGTATGGGCAATGGATGTAAGGCAGAGCCCCCGCATGACAGAACTGAGAGTCCAGCCGGTCAGTGTTCAAAAGTAGTTTTGACACGTGATTCTCTCTCATGACATTTCTGTCAGATTAGCGTCTCCTTTTCACGGCTGGCGAAACGTCAAAAAGAGGCTGGTGCTGCCAACTGAGCGTTGCCCCCGATGTGGCCTTCCCGTGCCAGGTTGACATAGCGGATAACATCGTAGGTGAAGCATTTAGCTTGAGGAGCTCATCAGGAGAACAGAAGATGATGCCCGGATGTTTCCAGTCGTCCTGGCTGATTACTTCGAGAATGATATTTTGCAAACTGCTGTCACGTCTGATTTGCACATACTCGAAGGCCTTGACGCCTGCAGCATGACCGGGAGCGGCCTTTCATAACAGACGGAGCCTAATGAGACAGGTCGGGAGCCGGCGCGCAATTATGTCAGATTAGCTAGCTAGCTATTTTTTCCGCTGAGGTAGAGGTACACCCCAACTACGAATGGTCTCACTCTTTTGAGCTGCAAAACAACAGTCTGGTACTGCCAGCAGCACTTCTCTGGGTGGAATTGTAAATGTTCTTTTGAGTTGGGACACTGATTGTGGAGGCACTTGAAAGGCCAAAAAGTAGGGTTTTTTTTGTTTTGTTTTTAAGCAAGTATTGTATTGTATGTATTCAAGAAATGTGGTATATATAATGAATATGAGTCATTTGATATAAAAAGTAGAAAGAATAATGACACATATATACAAACCAAAAGGTGTATCAATAGATAAGCATAGTACACAAAAGGGTAAAAGTATTTGATGAAATTTAGATTTCTTCCTTTTCTTTGGTATTGGAAATGATCAATAGACATTATTGCTCAAAAAGGGGTAGGACTAGATAAGTTGTATACTTCTTCCTACTCCTTTGAACATATAACTGTGATGATGTTTGTATTACTTACTTTTACTTTTATTTTACTTTCATAATTTTTGTTTGCATTTTGTCATGTTATTGTATGTTTTATATATGTTCAATAAACAATACACAAACAAACAAAAAAAAAAAGCTAAATAATTGAGTCTCTTTGGAAGGGATGAATTTTTTTTTGTTTTGTTTTTAAGCAAGTATTGTATTGTATGTATTCAAGAAATGTGGTATATATAATGAATATGGTTTTTTTGTTTTGTTTTTAAGCAAGCTAAATAATTGAGTCTCTTTGGAAGGGATGAATAGGACAGCATTGTATGAGAGGGAAATGGGGCTGTCATGAGCCCCCTCCTCTGTTTCAAAATGATTTCTCAACCTTAACCTTACAGGTGGCCTCTCTTACTCCCCTTTAAATCATCTGTCTTCTCAGTTAAGAATATGGACATTTTTGTCATATTCTGAATGCCATTACATTTTGCTTGCCCAGCTCTCGGTTGAAAGGCCAAGATCATAACACGTACCGAAAAACATGCTAAAAAGAGCGGGAAAAAAAAAAAACAACCTTTTTATGTTTAGATGTGTGACTCTTTACAGATGTCATATTGCACACATCCTGGAGGTTGCTTGCAACACCCCAAGGGGCGCACAGCAGTTTGGAAATCTCTGGTCTCAAAGGACTCAACCAGGTTGAGAATGAGAGTGAGAAAAGGTCGCCTCGGAGCCGACGCAGCGCCTACAGTGCATTTGCGTGGCCTGCTTGGCTTCAGCTGCCTTGCAGGTCACGCTGCGCTGCCCACCAACAATATGCAGATTAAAGCTCCTAATGGCCAAAACAGACAAGAGGTCAGTGACTCTGAATGGTCCATTTAAGGCTGCGATTTACAGCGATTGTGCTCGCCAAGGTGAATAGTTACAAGCGAGCAACATTAATTCTCACCCTGACCTTGTCCGTTTTTCACCCTCTGTTTGTGTTTTTATAATTAAAAACCCCAAATGTCGTAACTCAAGCTAAGTTAAGTCAAAAAGCAGATGTCTCAGCCGGAGCCTGCTAGACCCATTCTGACCATCTAACAATGCTTCGGGACTTTCCCGTTATCGGCATTTTCGTTGCTATTACGGACATAAAGACATAAATAAATAGCCTAAGAGCCAACTGTGGTCCTTATAAGGGCCTTTTCAAACCACACGACTTTTTTGTCATTTATAACGGTCACGCTGTCAAACTACCAGATAAATATCGTTCTGTGTCTTGGGCTGGGCGAAATGTCGCACTACAAGTCCATCACTGAACAATCGTTGAGTACTTTTGTCAAGATTCAGTTCCTCAGCGCAGGTCCGTTGGGGAGGCGGGACAATCACCTGTCAAAGTCATGTCGACTGAGGCATAATGTGCATTGCTTCTATGAGGAAAAAAGAAAATAGAGAATGGACACATTCCTGGATGGTGGGGAGAGGACGGTATGGACTGTCGATTCTCCAAAAACAACGTGAGGTAACAAATTTGTTTTTGTCACGGTTCGAACGAACCGAATACAGTGAAATTCCTCTACAACGAAATCTACATGAGCGAAAATACCCCCTAGTGTGAAAAAATCTTCATGCATTAACACCATTCCCACTCTCCTCCCCCCCATACAACGAAAAAAAACCCTGTTGCGTTATACGAAATCTTTTTCTCTGCTCTTGCCTCTTGACGACATTCACGACAACGAAGTCTAATCCAACAGCGATCAATGCCGAACAACCGATCCAGGACGTGTCACATTATGCGGCAAGACCAACAATAAATCTTGACATGCCAGACTTTCGTCATCGTGGTCATGAAGCGTCCCCGGATGCCGAACGCCCAATCGTTGAGCCTGTCACCCTCCACAGGCTACGACGCGTCAAGAGAACTCAAAATCGGCTACGAGACGTTACGTTTGTCTGCGACGCGTCTGTCGGCTCAAAATCGGGCTACATTCATGCAGTCTTGTCATCTTAAGGCAACCTAACATTCTGAGGTTTTCGTCTCCAAGCAACACCTGGGTTCGTTAGTCAAATCATGACAAAATGCCCGTAGCTGGAAAGCCTCAAAAGTTTACCAAAGCTTTCATGCTCACACTGAATTCTGGGCAGCAGGACAAAATGAAAGCTTGCACTTTAAAGTATTTCCCGCCTAATCCACGCTTGATGCGAGACAGGAACCGTTTCGATGAACAAGCTGCCATTGGTCTGCGTGCTTAAGAACTGGATGTTCATCATAATAGCCTAGTAATAGCACTTAACAACTGGCAATGATAAGAGACTGGAAGAAGTTGCACATATGGCTTTGATTTTCCTCCCAGTCCTCAGTCAAGTGCTAAGCTAGCTCAGCATGAAGGTTCCACAAATGTTTTTCTTTATCCCAAGTAAGGACAAGACGAGAAGTTTAGGGGTGGGGATTTATTTTTACAAGGGGGCGGGTCCAATAGGAAGGCATACTGAAGGCATTGCTCTTATTACATTCCTCAGTGGTCCTGAATTGGGATATTTGGGAGTACAAAAATGGGCACAAAGTGGATTGCACACGCAAAGCAGGTGTGGAGGCTTCTTCTAACTGGGTGCACCCACGATTGCGTTTGTCAAAGGTGCTAAGTTGCCCCACAGTTCATTCTGAAGGAGTATATGTTAATTTGATTTCTCAAAGTTGAGACAAATTCTGCTGGCTAATTTTGCATCTTTGAATAGCTCGTCTGAGAGGCAAGTTTAAACCAGCACGCAAAGTGGCTCCAGTGGCTTCTGAATTATTCTAAAGTGGCGAACTTGGAGCCAGTCGCAAGAAGGAGTCATGCCATATCACTCATGACGACAACTCTGCATCAACACTTATGTCTGGCTCGTATGTATGTGTGCCCTGCGATTAGCTGGCAACCAGTTCAGGGTGTCCCCGCCTACTGCCCGAAGACAGAGATTTGGATAATGGACGGATGGTTGGGTTTGGGTTGTGCAATTGTCTTCCACTAACGGTTCCAATTCCAGCACTTCAAAATTTCATTTTACACTTGCGATGCTCTCTCAAATGGTCCTAGCCACGCGTCTAAACTGTAAACAAACACACTGAAGCTCAGCCTCTTTAGCCTAATAATTCAGACTGTACAAACTGTTACTGCTTCACTTTTCTGCAAAAAGACAAAACATTGCTGTTACGCTTGGTTAAAAAGTAAATATTAACATGGTTTAAGCTTGCGGAGGACTCTTAAATTCAAGGTATCATACCCAATCAGTTTATCATTCGATCTAATTGGAAAGTGCCATCATTGGTGTTCGAATTCCTGGAAGGTTTAGTCACATCGCGGCAACCTTTGCCGAGTTCATCTCCAGCTGTGGACGCTACACGCACCATAAAAGAGACCCACTCCCAACCCGGCGTTCACGAACCGTCTTATCAACAAAGCCTCGGCAGATGTGAGGTCACGTTGACCTTGAAGCGCCACCTTTGACCGCCCGAAATCTAATCAGCTCTTCCTCGAGGTATGAATGGATGTCTCGAGACATTCTTCCGCCCGCAAGAGACCAGGATGGGCGACATGAAAGAGCCATGCCTCCGGCCACAGCAGCCAGAAAAACACATGCCTGCGTGGATGGGATTCATTTAGGCAAGAACTACGTGACGCATTGCAGGACCAGTTGGTCCGTCTGCATTGTTGAGCGGAGGGCTGGTTACAACAGGTTGAGGAACGTTTTGACCGAGGAGAGACCACTACTGTACCCTGAAGTTATTCTAGAGTAGAACGTCTACTTTAAGTTGAACAGGGAAATCAGACATGACATTTCCTCCAGAATGTCATGCTCGTCGTGATATTTCAGTGTACCCTGCACAGATTCAAGACACCGCTTCTGGGTGTAGCAAAGCAGCCCAAAACATAACCAAGCTTCTTCCATATTTTACAGTAGATACAGTCTCACAAATAATTACAAATAAAGTAATGCCTGATTTTTATGAGCTAATTGTATGTTATTTTCAAAATGTATTTTTATTTTGTCAATTTTGAATTATTTCCCTGACTACTGTGCCTTTTTCCATTACTTCAGGGAAAGGTACTAACAATTTTGTCCACAAGTGTAAGTATAAAAAGCAGAAATTTTACAACCATGCTTTAGTTTCTCATTCCGAAAAAATCCAAGTCAAGACCGTGAATGGAACCAAGGATCCTTTTTCAAATACGGTACATGACTTTTGAGGGGAAAAAGGAAAAACACATAAATCAATTCTGAGATACAAATGGAATGTTCTCTCAACATCAGCAGTGCAACATCTCAATCGAAAAGTCTCCCCATTTGCAATAAAACCGTCAGTCAGCAGCCCATGGAAGATAAACAGTAGTAAGGCATTCCATAAATTTGAACCCATAAAAGTAAGTACAGTCAAGAGGTAATTCCGTTCCCTTTTCACTAAAGTTTGAAAGATAATGTGATATTGTGGGATTACAATGACCCTGGTAAGCGGCCGAAAATATGATTCAGACAGACATAAATGTCATGATCAAGAAACACTAACCTGTTCAAACTGCAGCTCTGAGATTGCATTCTCCGTCATGACGATAAATTTTTGCTATCAACTCCGGTATCATCGCCTCATTTTCATGTCCCATAACATTCTAAACGATAAATCTGTTTTAAAGCGCTTTTAGTTTGAGTATGAGGTCTAAAATCATTGGACGAGATGAATTCTCTCCCCCCAAACAGTCCTTACTTAGTGACGACAGGTCACATATGCGGGACAGTTTTTAGACTCTTAATGGACTACTTTTAAAATGATGCAAAATAATGACTTCAAGACCCTTCAGCTTGAGAATCTGGTTCAGGCGTCAAACTAAAATGGACTATCAGAGGTTTGCAAGAGTAAATGTGAGCATTGGACTGGATTAATTAAGTTACAGCGGAGTGACGGCATGTTAGAGTCTTATGAGCATTTTGAAATAATAATTCATGTCTTCGTCACATCCCGGCTGAATTACTGTAATGCATTTTACTTTGGAGTCAGCTAATCCTCCATGGAGCATGTCCAGTTGGTCCAGAATGCTGCTGCTCACCTTTTGACTGGTACTCGTAGCTCCTACTCTGGCATCCCTTCACTGGTTCCCATATATTTTAGAGTTCTTTTTAAGATCCTATTATTTGTTTTCAAATCTTTAATTGGCCTCGCTCCGCCTTAGCTCTCTGAGCTTCTCCGCCCCTACACACCTGCCTCAGGTCTGTGGACCAGACATTATTAGAGGTACCAAGAACCAAGCGGAGGCTCAGAGGTGATCGAGCCTTTTCCGTTGCTGGTCCATCTCTTTGGAATGGAACCTCCCACTGAACATTCGGCAAGCCCCCTCGCTGCCCATCTTAAAAACTCGTCTAAAAACTCATTCGTATTCTTTGGCTTTTGACTCAGCATGACTCAGACTTGATCTTAGTTCTACTGTTTTTGTGCTTTTGACTATCTTGGTTATTAATGTATTTTTATGTTGTTGTATATAAGATATTTGCTCCATTTACAGCACTTTGTATACAGCGGTGGGTGTTTTAAAGTGCTCTATAAATACAGTTGAGTTGAGTTTCGTTGAGTCTCCTGGAACATTGTTACCCTCACATTCCCAGGAGGTGTTGCCGTTTGGTTAGCAACGGAGTGCAATTGAGCGCAATAGGTAATGTGTGAACAATGGCACCTATGAACTCAGAAATTAAAGTTAACACTCATTTGGCAAGCATCTTAGGTGCATGAAGCTATCGAGGCAATGTGGGCTACAATTGCCCCAATTTTTTTTAAGTGTCAGGGAAGTACGATAGCGCCAAAACGCCCGCCGACCCCAAGCTGAAGGGCCGCTCAAATGAGAGAGTGAGATGAGTTACAACCGCAGCGCTCATGGACAGCAGGCGTGTGTTTACTGGAAATAGAGTCAGTAACCTCATTCTATACCCCCCTCTCACCCACCATACGCTGTGTCACATTAAAGAGGAAACGTCAACGTAGACATGCGCTCCCATGGATAATGAAGCATGAAGTAATCAGAAGTAACTCAGCTCGGCTTAGCAACCGCACAGAGCTCTGATCACATAAACGGGCTGTCAGTGCCGGATTGCCGGGGCTTGATCACGAGCGCCTTAACAAGTACGGAGGGGCGAATTTTTGCAGTATGGTGTCATGAAGACACATCTGCTGCACCGCAGAGCTCTTGAGAAAATAGAGCAAGGTGGATTTGTCGCCTCAATGTGATCCTCACGCGTCTGAGTGGAGCGAGGGGGGCTGTCATTCTCGGAGAGTGTCGACACTTGCGGGAATTTCCTGTCGTGTGGTGCGTTATCAGAAAAAAAAAACCCAAAACAAAACAACAGAGACCTCCGCCGTTTCAGCTTCAGAGCTCAAATTCAACAATGGGGTCTCTGCAGATAAAATGTTTTCTCTGCTCGTCAAGAAGCCAAAATGCTGAGGTATCAAGAATCACATTCACATGAAGAAAGAGGCTATCCATCCAGTTTCTTTTGCGCTAGGCCTTATTTGGGTCGCGGGTGAGCTGGAGCCTAACCCAGCTGACCTTTGACAAGAGTCAGGGTGCAATTGGACTGGTCATCAGCTAGTTAACAGGTCGCCTGTAGACTAGCAACCACTCATATTTACTGACCACTGCACTAAGACCTAAAATGTAAAGCTCCTTGGGGCCTTGGATTTAACTGAGGGCTAGAAAGAGGAGGATTTTTTTTTCCTAACCACAATACAACATTGCCACGATGTACCTGTGATCTTTTGGATGCAAAATGGTCTCACTTCATCATTCTGTCAATGTGTCATAATCAACACGTGTTACGAGTTGATCTTTCACCGTCATTTTCTCATTTGCGGGATTGAAAAGACTCGTGCTTGTGCACAACACGCACATGATAAAGTTGAGCGAAATTTCAGGCCTTAAGGCATGAGGTTCTACCGCAAAAAGATGGATGTCTGCTACCTGAATGAGGACAAGCGCTGTAGGAAACTTCATTTCAGATAGCATCACAGGATTATTTATGCATGTTTTGCCCGCCTGTACAGTTCATAAAGGTTTCATCATGCTGACTGTTTGGATGATTATAATTAATTCCAATTGGAAATTCAGTTTTCAAATTCAAATAAAGGTTGGCTAAGGAGATTCGACAAATTAATGTATTCATATTATTTATTTTAAAAAAAGGTCACCGCTCACCATACTGGCAGCTGGGCCCGTTGAATCCAGCAGGACAGTCGCACAGCTGAGTAGATCCCTCTCGACACCGACCCCCATTGAAGCACACGCCGTAGCTACACACAGCTGGATGACAAAAAAAAAAAAAAAAAACACACAGGTAAGTGAAACACCTGGTTGACATCACAACATCGGCAAAGCCGCTGCTATCAAAGATTTATCTTCAGCCTGTTGACTCCTGACTAATGCAGGACTGCAAGACTTGTCCAGAATCTTAACACTTGGCTGCAAATGCAACGTTTCCATTCCAACACCCCAAATGCTTGATAGCAACAGACTGGATTGCTCCCAAGCGAAAGAGCTTCGCTTCCCACAAGGAGATTAGATATGAACTGAACTTTTAGATGAATGTCACTGACCCAGTGGTCACGGTAACATTCTAGGACATGAACTATAAGTGTGCTCAGCCCCTCCCCCACCCCCAATCAGAATGTCAAACAGTACCTTGTCATTAGTACTGTACATAAAAAAAAAAAAAAACAGTCTTCCATTGAAATTTCAATCCATCCATAAATCTATACCGCATGTCCTTATTAGGGCGAATAAAGGAGTCACCCTTGATTGGTCGGCAAACAACCATTTATATTTACATTTCATTTCCAGCCTCTGTCAGATTCACACCGAACCAAATAATGTTTTTGCATTCCAAAAATGCAGGCTCAGACAAAAACCGAAGAAAGTCGCTCCGACAAAGTATAAACTGAAATCGCTGGTCACAAGGAGCCAAGAAAAACAATGCAAGAAAAATCCGCTGGTAAAGGCAAGGTTCAACACAGCACCGAGATTACATGAACGAAATATCAAAATCATAAACGGTTCCTCCTGATGGTCAATTTAGAGTCTTAATGTGTATTTTAGTGGGAGCAAAACTGTAATATTAGTCTTTTTTTTTACAGTGGGAGGTTACTACACTGTGTTCAAACATCAGTTGCTTAAAGGGTTATAACACTGCGACCATCTATTGGTTAGCTTGTCTTTGATGTCTTGACCTGTGTGTTAGCATTAATTAAGATAGTAGGCTTTCCTAAGGCAGTTATGTGGTTTGCTTTAAATATACAACATGCAATTCTCTTTGTTTAGTTTGACAGTAAACCAACTATTAGTTGTAATAAACAGCTTGAAGCTTCGTTTTTCTTAAAAGTTTGGTTTACGAGGCTGTCTACCAAGCGGTTGCTTGCTGTGAGTTAAGTTTACTACCACCTTATAGCGCTTGTATCTTTTTAAGTCAAAGCAAAAAAAAAAAAAACAACAAAAAAAAAAATGCCGACGTGAGACGTGACAGCTCGTATCTTGAAAAACTACTCCAACTACTTTTTTGGTGGTGCTCCCCCCTCCTGATTAATCTCCTCTGAATTAAAAGCCCAAATGTGGTATTCAGGATGGCATAAAAGTCACTCTCATCCGTCACAGGGAAAGTGCGCTTTTCACTACAAAGACACCTTCTGCGAGAGGCTTAACGGCGTCCGCAGAGAGCAAAGGCAGACAAAGCGGGGGCAGCGGCTCGTGCTGAGCAAACTGAAAAGCCCAAAGCAGGTGTCGCTCTTCCAGCTCGCCGAGGGAATGACCACATCGTCACAGTGGCAGCCCGTTGTTTGTTTAGGCTCCGTCGATCTGTTTAACCCTCAGAGAGCGGTCCCAACAGCAGGGTCCTGAATTTTAGGCCAATTCACAGACAGAAAAGGGGTTCCTAAGTGGTGCCCAGACATCAACAAAGTACTTTGAGGTAACAAATCATCATTTACTGCTTCAATGAGTTTTTGTAAAGCGGTTATTTCATGTGAACTCGGACAGGTGTCTTTAAAGTTTTAAACAAGAGTCTTTTGGATAAATGGTCAGTTTGGCTAAACGCAGTGACACTTGGGAAGTGGGCTTTTTGGTTTTAAGTGTGCTTGTATGCATTATCCTTATGTGTTAATATGTCTGTGATACACTGTCGTCAAGATAACCCAAAGTTGAAGAACACTTTACACACCATAAAATCACTCCAGTCTCATGCAAATGAGCTCGCCCTCATTTCACCCTACATTAATGAGCCAATGGCGAGTCCAGTTTTTATTTACAACATGGGTCTCTCTTGCACCGTGCCATGACAGATTTTGTGTTGATTAGTGAAACTAGCATCAATGGTACATATGCACTCAACATATGAAATCAAGTCATGTCACGTTTATTTATGTAGCCCTTCACCACAAAACGTCTCAAAGGGCTCCACATACCCACAGTTAACAAATATTAACGACATCACCTGCTCTTAACCCCCAGGAGAGCAAGGGAAAAAAACTCTAAAAACCCCATCTGGGAAAAATGAGAAACCTTTAAAAGGGGCCGCAGATAATGGTTGAAAGGTGAGGCAGGTTACAAGTTGCCATTTAATCTTATTTCAAGCTTCTCAGGAGGAAAAATAACTTCATTTTTTTTAAAGTGTGTGATATCTTAGGCTTGTGTAATAGGAATACAGTATTCAATATTTCGTTGCTGGTGCTTTCCAAGGTGAAAATGTCTCTAAAAGTGACTTTTTTAAGAAAGCTAGCTCCTTTAGCTAACTCTGTGTCGTGCCAGCTTTTCTGTTCAGTGATTCAGCTCAGGTTTACATTTGAACACGTTTACCAATGAGTTACTACTACAAAGGAGAAAAACAGTTGACGCATTCGGCGAGACAGTTTCACCATGACAACAGTGAATCGGTGACGGTGGAAGCTCAGTCTGTCTGTCTCGCTCCCTTACTCCCCAATCAGCAAATGGGGCACCAGCCAAGCTTCGGTTATGGGGAGCAAGAAACCCTCGAGCCGTCAGAACATCCAACCGCACCGTGCAGTTATGATTATGAACCCCTGAGACCGATTCACCGAACCCCTAGGGTTCGATCGAACCCAGGTTAAGAACCACTGGTTTAGCATATGAATGTTTGAGCTGGGGTTCATTCATTATTTTACACTAATTGCAGTATACATCTGGGTCCGTGCCTATTTACGTACAACTATGCCACGCGGTCGCCCCGAGCGCCGACATACTGTTCAATGACACCCACATAAAGACCACCCATGGCTAGACACCGTACCATTGCCTTTGTTTGCACCACGAGAACCGTTTTGCATGTCCTACCTCTGCCGCCACAAAAGGAGGCCAGTTCACGTTCGGCATTTAATCGGGAGGACAAACCGGTGGAGCCATTGTCCCTGAACCCCGCCCCCCAGGCCCCACCCAACCATAATCACCACCACAAAGCTATTGTTGCCATCAATAAACTTAACCTCTTGCATCCACTTCTGACTGACCCTGTTCATCTTGTCCCAGGCCCGTGGCTGCGGACCGACGCAACTCATGGATGCTTTCAAATTCTCAAGTGGAGGAAGTCGCCTTCTCAAAGTCAAGTGCCCTTCACTCTTTGTCAGAAGCACATCCAGCCATCGAGACAATTGGAGTTGACTCGGAAACGGACAAGGGTCACCTATGAGATGTCTGGAGGGAAGGGGGAATGCACTGTGACCCCCCCACATGTTTAAAAAGAAATTAAACGACATGCCTCTCAGAACATAAAATAATACATTGACATATGTTTACTTGATTAGCCCACACTAAAAGGAAAAAAAAAATAAAGGGGAAAGTCAATTCATGTGACACGTAATGTCATATTGTTTTTAGAAAAAAAAATGTTTGGTTGTAAAATTCCTTTAAGACCTAAGCTCTTTCTTCCTTTTACTTTGGAAAAAGTTATATTCATTCAAAATATTGTTTTTTCAAAGTTTTTCTTGCAAAACAGACTTTTTGAGAGATATTCAGGGATTATTATTAAAAGGATAGTCATGTGTTGTATATACCAAAGAAAATATTGAATATAGCTATATACACATTTCAAAATTAACATTTTTTGTCCTAAAATTGGAGATGAAAAGGTAGAATTACAAAAGAAAATTATAAAGTAAAAATAAGAATCTTACAAGCATTACTACAATTTCATTTTTTTAAAGAAAAATGGTGGAAATATTGTAAGTACGAAATTGGAATAATATGGAATATTATTTAAAAGAGAAAAAAATTGACTCCTAACAAGGATACATTAGTAACAAGATTTCCCTGATAAAATTGACTTATTTCACAAAACTCAAAATATCTTTAAGAAGTCTTTTTTCTCATCAAATTAATTTAAAAAATAAAATAAAATTCCCACTCGCGAAAAGGACTACAGGATTGAAGAGGTACCCTCACAGGAAACCTACATTTAGAGAACCAGACCGGAGTCAAAGATAACAGGGAAAATGCTTAGCTAATGACAGATGTTAACTGGTTTAGCATATGAATGTTTGAGCTGGGGTTCATTCATTATTTTACACTAATTGCAGTATACATCTGGGTCCGTGCCTATTTACGTACAACTATGCCACGCGGTCGCCCCGAGCGCCGACATACTGTTCAATGACACCCACATAAAGACCACCCATGGCTAGACACCGTACCATTGCCTTTGTTTGCACCACGAGAACCGTTTTGCATGTCCTACCTCTGCCGCCACAAAAGGAGGCCAGTTCACGTTCGGCATTTAATCGGGAGGACAAACCGGTGGAGCCATTGTCCCTGAACCCCGCCCCCCAGGCCCCACCCAACCATAATCACCACCACAAAGCTATTGTTGCCATCAATAAACTTAACCTCTTGCATCCACTTCTGACTGACCCTGTTCATCTTGTCCCAGGCCCGTGGCTGCGGACCGACGCAACTCATGGATGCTTTCAAATTCTCAAGTGGAGGAAGTCGCCTTCTCAAAGTCAAGTGCCCTTCACTCTTTGTCAGAAGCACATCCAGCCATCGAGACAATTGGAGTTGACTCGGAAACGGACAAGGGTCACCTATGAGATGTCTGGAGGGAAGGGGGAATGCACTGTGACCCCCCCACATGTTTAAAAAGAAATTAAACGACATGCC
Organism: Hippocampus comes; assembly: GCF_001891065.2. NCBI lineage: Eukaryota > Metazoa > Chordata > Actinopteri > Syngnathiformes > Syngnathidae > Hippocampus > Hippocampus comes. The sequence continues at coordinate 1,195,207 of NW_017806002.1, forward strand.
TCTCAGAACATAAAATAATACATTGACATATGTTTACTTGATTAGCCCACACTAAAAGGAAAAAAAAAATAAAGGGGAAAGTCAATTCATGTGACACGTAATGTCATATTGTTTTTAGAAAAAAAAATGTTTGGTTGTAAAATTCCTTTAAGACCTAAGCTCTTTCTTCCTTTTACTTTGGAAAAAGTTATATTCATTCAAAATATTGTTTTTTCAAAGTTTTTCTTGCAAAACAGACTTTTTGAGAGATATTCAGGGATTATTATTAAAAGGATAGTCATGTGTTGTATATACCAAAGAAAATATTGAATATAGCTATATACACATTTCAAAATTAACATTTTTTGTCCTAAAATTGGAGATGAAAAGGTAGAATTACAAAAGAAAATTATAAAGTAAAAATAAGAATCTTACAAGCATTACTACAATTTCATTTTTTTAAAGAAAAATGGTGGAAATATTGTAAGTACGAAATTGGAATAATATGGAATATTATTTAAAAGAGAAAAAAATTGACTCCTAACAAGGATACATTAGTAACAAGATTTCCCTGATAAAATTGACTTATTTCACAAAACTCAAAATATCTTTAAGAAGTCTTTTTTCTCATCAAATTAATTTAAAAAATAAAATAAAATTCCCACTCGCGAAAAGGACTACAGGATTGAAGAGGTACCCTCACAGGAAACCTACATTTAGAGAACCAGACCGGAGTCAAAGATAACAGGGAAAATGCTTAGCTAATGACAGATGTTACTTTTTGACCTTCAGCTACTTCCCAGCCTTTGTGTGCCGGACCTAAAAACATGATTAGACCCTCAACTGCCTCTCAATAACAGCACGGCATTTGCCTAATGAGCTCACGCAGATACTTTAGGAGGTAACACACACGCACAAACGGAAGAAAATTTCTCAACAGAAGGTGCATTGGAGCTCACATTTACCCTGGCTCAGTGGCTCGGAGAAAAGGGCGATTAGTTCGTCCCATCTCCAAGCGCTGCAACATATTTGGTTACGGAGATAAAAGCCCGTTTGGAGGGGGAAGCCATTGTGCCGTGAAAAGAAGAGATAACCCCCTCGTGTCTACTCGAATAAGGGAGACATTGGGAAGCAGACTTGCTGAAGGGAAGGGATAGGGATGCAATGTTGTAAGCCATTTGGAAAAGTTGTACCGCGGACACAAAGAGCCCTTTGAAAAGCAACGACAGGGAGAGACCACGACATCAAAACGGCAGAGAACTTTCCTCATGGGGACTCAATTTGCTATCCAGAAAGAATGAGGCCGAGGCTTTGGCCAAACTACTCACAAAATGTTTGGGATATTTAGCTTTCGTATGAGATTTCAGGCAAAATCTGAAAAAGAAAAAAAAAATGACAGGTGAACTTAATTTTACCTTCTATGAACAGTCCTCCGACACCGTGCTGCCTTTGTGCACCCGTTCTATCCTAACGAACCTTAATTGGTGGAGGCGGGACTGCCATCTGCAGCATCACACCCAAATTGGAATATGAGTCTCTGGGAAAGTTCTTCCGAGTGTGACAAGATAGAAAGGCATCTCAAAATGTTTCTAAATGGAAAAAAAAACCCATTTAGTTTGTCTTGTCAAAATAGCCACAATATATTAGCTGATGCGTAAAACACAGAAAGTCAGGTTAAAAGGCCCAGCTGTTGACTAGGAAGCTTTTGTGCACAGGTGTCAAACTCAAGGCCCGGGGGCCAGATGTGGCCCGCCACATCATTTTATGTGGCCCGCGAAAGATCAAAGATGACAACTTCCACGATGCTTGCTGAAATCTGTACCAAAAGTTTAAATTTTCAAATGTAATAAATCAGTGACATATTGAAAAGCATTTTCTTGTTACTAAACTCCTCATCACAGTTACTTAAACAATAATTGAATAAAACTTTATTCTTGACTTCTTGATATAGTTTCAGTCATAACGGCCCTCCTAGGGAAACGGTAATTATAATGTGGCCCGCGACAAAAATGCGTTTGACACCCCTGATTTAGTGCATGGTATGAAGGCTATGCAAGGTGGATCAGTGGCTATCAAATCCCATCAAAGAAAGTTTCTAGGCGGTGAATGCACGAAACTCAGCTGATCTGTCGGATTTGACTTTTTGCTGAACTGGCCGTTCACATTTTTTTTTTTTTTTTTACTATTTGTGTGTATCAGCAGGTGCCGTCTCCAGATCCAGCTGATGAGCACTGTTTTTTTTCTTATCTTTTTTTTTGTCGCCTGGGGCAATGACTTTCTGGCATAAACTGTCTGTCCATCAGTAGGTCCTGGCACGGCAAGACGGTGGTACGTGACCCGACTGAGTCAGGTCAGTTGACATCTGGGGGTCGTGACGCTATTGTATTGTCACACACAACACAAGTCAAACAGGCATGCTGCTGATTGACAACATCTCTGGACGATAAAGCACCTCTTGACCATTTTGACCTTCGAACTGAAGATTTCATTCGGAGCCAAGGACCATTCCTTCGGACAAAACCAGGCTTTGGCTTTGAGCAACCACAGTCCTCATTAGCCACTTCTACAAAGTGATCCTGAAAAATTGGTGCATCAGAGTTGGAACAGAAGACCTGATGTCCCGTTATATTCAACCAGGTATTCTGTCCTTGGCTGAAGTGAAGTCTATCCGAGCTGAATTGCGCGAGAGGCAAGATACGCCCTGGATTGGTCACCAGATAACCCGGCGGCACCTACACAAAACTCATCAAGGGTAAAATTGGGCTGGAACTGTGCATAACCAATGTAATTCAAACAGTCAGGTCTGTCTGTCAAACAGGTGTCAAGGTGTAGCTTTTGGAAAGAGACAATTGGCTTCAATGCAACAGGGCGAGAGAAATGAGTGCTACGTGTTAAACTGCACAGGCAGCAATCCAGAACTTCATTTAACACAGCGGTAGCCTCTCTTACATTTCTGAAATCAGGAAATCTGCCAGGTAGACATTGCTCCAGCCATTCCGCGTTTATACACGGGGCAGAGCTATGAGGTGGCCTGGGGTGGCAATGGACACCCTTTTTAATGACTTTGTTGTTATTTTCACATGAAAGCAGTATTTTTTGACCCCTTGATACTCAGCCACACTCCATTTATAATAACTGCTTACTTAATGAATACATTTTAATTGATTGGAATGCATCTTCAGCAAACAACGTCAGTCAAAATCATTACTTTGATACCACAGAAACTGAATTTTACTTTTTAACTGGGGTGAAACAGCTGAAAAGCTCAATGCGACTGTGGTTTTGCCATTCTCGCATGAAGGCATTACAGGAAGAAAGCATACTATAAAAACCAAATGAAAAATAATCACTAGATGGATACATTTCACCTCCAAAATGTGTTTAACATAGCGGGGAAACACTACTTACGATAAAGGCAACCGGCTTCTCCATTAAGTTGAGACCATCCGGAACAGCACTTGTAGACTGTGTGGTAATCCTGTCGGTACACTTGTCTGTATGCGGTGTAGTACGCTGTCCTGTCAGCGTGAAAAACACAATACAAGCAATCATCAGACCCATGACAGTATGCGTAGCTAATAACGAGTTGTTTCGCCAATTGTTTTCTTTGGCACGCATTTCCCAGACGCGTCTTTGGAGAATGATGGCAGATCCCCATGTACTTTTGGGACCCCTCTCATTGTTGCAAGGCCACGGCGATTAGGCCCGGTGACAACGTGCTTTGTTTGGAGCAAGTAATTGTAGCCCTCGGCGGTCTTCAAAGCAAGGAGTGAGAAACCCTGACGTGAAGTGAGCCAGGGACTGTGTTGCCATAAGGACTCTGGGTGGAATGTAGCTGCGGAGACTTTTGTGGGTTTAATAGTTGGTTGGGTTGAGTGGGGGGGGGGGGGGGGTTTACACCTTGTATTTAAGCATAAGACGGCTGTCATTAGAGGACAAGCCCGCGAGAGTAAAGGAGATTTGGGAAAAGCAAAGATGAAGGGAGTAGGAATGATGACATTGTGGTGTTATGGAAGGATCAAACCAAACATGAATGGTGGGAAAAAAAATTAAAAAGGCATCCATTTAAAGTGTATCCACAGGCCCACAGGCCAGACTTTGCCCACATCTGGTCAAAAAACAAAAAAAAAAACAAAAAAATATTTGCGCCGCGAGTTCCTCACCTTCTTTCGTATCCTAAACACCACGACTGCCCGGCGCAGCCTTGCTTCCACACTTTGACCATGCGCGTGAAAGCCTGCACGCACGGCTGCCTCTGGGCGACCAACATCATCTCCTGCTCCATGCAAACATTGGGCCTGCAGGCAAGCGAGAAAAAAGAAATTGTTTTGGCGTCAACATATACTAAAGGTGAACACATCTAAAAGTCAACTTGACGAACAACTAAGTTGGACACGTGAGCTTGAGTAAGGCATCGTGTTTATGTGGTGGCTTTGATATTTTCTTTTTAGGTGGTAGAATTTTAAGTCATCCAAAAAGTTGATCTTGTACAAATTTCGTGATGTTTCTCACACACACACACACACACACACACACACACACACACACACACACACACACACACACACACACACACACACACAGGTATTAGTAGAAAAGTAATTTTGGGGGCACACTTCAAAAGGTCGACAAAGGGAGCAGTTTTAAGCGCATTGCAACATCTCTGATTCAAATACTTCATAAAAGAGTGTGTCACTTATTTTCAACAAAATTTAAAATAACCTTCAGGAAAACAGTTGATTGAATTACTGTTACTTCTTTTCTCGCTTTGTTACTCACAATTAAAACTTTTTTTTTAATAGTAAGGGGATTTATAAAACACTTATTTTCCGATAATCCATTTTTGTACCGACACAGGCATTAATACGTGTTTTAATTAAAGGATCCCTTAGACCCGCTACGCTTCTGTATTTTCATGTTGGTGATGATGGTAGTTTTTAGCACTTTTTTTTTTTTTTGAGGTGAGCCTATCCCAGCTGACTTTATGCAAATAGGTGGACAACACAGAGGACTGGTCACCAGTTAATTACAGGGCACATTTAGAGACAGACAAATGTTCACACCATCACTGAGTGCGGAACTTAACCCGCAATGACTGCACTGAAGTCAGGTTATGGTACCACTGGACTTTCAGTGACGCCTACAACATTCAATAGCAGTATTTTGTATTCCTGCACACACAGCAAGAAGGACAGGTGGGGCGGTCTAAAGTAAGAGTCAAGTCTTTTAAAAATAGCAGCAAAGCCCAATAAGGAGGATTTAGTTGGGGGCGGAGGGGGGGGGGGGTTAAGGACTCCGAAATGTGTATCCAAGAGGGTGAAGACCAAAAATGATACAATTTGGAGGTCAGCCATTGCGATCATCAAATGTCTTCTCCCCCCTCCTCTACGTGACCACAGAAAAGCATCTCATTGATTGGCGAATGCGATGATAGCCATAGAACAGGAAATGGTCAATCACAGGGCACACATAGACAAAGATTCACACATGCAGTACAGTATCTGGACAAACTAGAGTCTTCAGAAAAAAAAAAAGTTTAAACGTGCATGTTCAATAGTTTGTTTTAATTCATTCTCATGTAATGTTATTGTTCGAAGTTAATAAAATCATAAGAAGCAATAACATACCTGTGAAAAAATGTTCAGTTTTGCAAAATTTTGCATTTTACTGATGTATTTGTTTTATTAAGCCTTTTATATCAATATTGAAGAATAGTTTATATCAATATTGGAAGAAAAAAAAACCTCAGTGAACTCCCACGGTCTTGCACAGACTTGTTACGCTTGAAAAGCTCCTAATTGTAGTGGTGTGTTACTATAACACTAGCTGGTAACAATTTGTAATTGTTTTCATTTGTTTGTTTGTTTTGATGCCAGGCCCCAGGGAGTGCCCGTGATAAGTGTGCCAAGAATGACCCGCAACTCTAACTCACGCCTTCTGTCTCCCATTGGTGTTTTTTTCTTCAGGCACGGTGGCGACCTCTAATTCGGAGGACAAAATGATTTTTTTTTATTTAGCAAGATTACTGTCAAATCATAGTCTCTGTTTTAATACATAGCACAAAATGATATTTCTTAATTTATCTCCATTGTTTCCTACGTGGGCAATTGTTTGGAAGTTGACTTCCACAATAAAGTTTGATTTGAATGAAAACATGCCGAAATACGGACTACAAATTAACTTAAAGGGTGCAACAAAACACATCAACATCATTTTCATCTGCACCCTAAAACACAGCTTGGGAGAGAGCAAGCAATAACCGACCCATCGCCGTTATCATCATCACCAAATTTTCACTCTTTATTTTGACATTCGGCGGATTTGTTGACTCTTCCCATCAAAATCTCACGTGATTGAAGAGGCAAAGTGCAATCGTGTCACTTAAGAGTGCGTTCCCAAGAACTCGCCACTCTGACACGAACCTGTTGCATATCGTGCAAAACCGTCAGAAGAGCATCAAGTAGAAGTGCACCGGTTACTCACATATACGGCTGAAGACTGTTGGAGTTAGCATACCGGTAGACGGGAGATCCTCGAACAAACACTGAGAGCAAAAGTAATAAAAACACACTCTCCATAATCCTCTGGCTCTTTGGGGTTTTAAATACGCGATTCTCACGCATGTGCGCTCATGAGTGTAAAAATCACCAATTAACGCTACAAAAATATAGATTCAAAATATCAATAGTTAAAAGGCACGTGAGAAGTGATGATCTGCGTGGAAATGAGCCACTCATTCCAAAGATGACACAGCCAATACGGGCACGGATCAACTCTCTCGCTCCCCTTGTGTGTGCGCGCGTGACACGCTGCCAGAAATCACCCAGAAAAACAGAAGCTCATCCACACTTGCTCCCTGCAGATGTTTTCACTGGGGGGGGCGACACAAAAAGAGACCTGGAGGAGGCTCCCTCCATTCACGTAATGTGCGCGCGCGCGATGTTCGAAGCCCTCGGCACACGGATACACTCCAAGCTTGCGCACACAATATTCTGCAAACACTTCATGTGTTTTTAGTTTATTTACCTATTAAACTGCTTTTGAAGATTGAAGATTTAGTTTACCCTTACTTAAAAGTAAAAACATACGAAAATATAGAGCAGTGGTTCTTAACCTTGTTAGAGGGACCGAACCCAACCAGTTCATATGCACGTTCACCAAACCCTTCATTCATGAGAAATAAAAAAAATATTTTTTACAAGTTCAAGACATTAAAAAAAAACACATTTGTTAAAAATAGAAAAAAAGTAAATACAATTACATGGCCTAAGTATCATCTTTTTTTACCGTGACTCCTGAGCGAACTAAATTTTCACGCAGCATTGATTGGACAAGCGATGTCATGTGATCATCTGCAGCCAGTGATGGCCAAGCGGGCGTGTCATAACTAATTGACATGTTGAGTCAGGTGTGGCAGAGGCTCGTCAAACCCCTTAGACCGATTCACCGAACCCCTAGGGTTCGATCTAACCCAGGTTAAGAACCACTGATATCGGGCAAATATAAATGAGTGATTCTCAAATTTATGGGTCGGGACCCAAACAAAACTCTATTGCAGATCTATTTTGGATGGGCCGTGGGCAGCCAAGTAAAAAATGACACATTTGTATTCTGAGTTTTTCAGAACAGTACAGAAGCGTAACATCTGACAGTTCATGGATGAACTGACTGGTGATTGGATCCCACAAACGTAGAAACCAACAAAATCTGCAACAAAACTATTTATTTACTAGAAAGAGCGCACCGACGGAGTATAAACAGAAATCGGTGGTCACAAGGAGCCAGGAAAAACATGGGGCACACAAAAAGCACTTGCAAAAAGCAAAGTAACATAAAGCCGAGAATCTAAATGAAACGACAAGAGTCCAGGTTCACGAGAACAAAACAAGAGCAACATCAAAGACAAAATAATATTAATACGAGGAACGAGAGAGCAAAACAAAATGACAAGACCAAACGATCTCGAGAACAACACCTGAGCATGAGCAGCAAACAAGGTCAATAATACAACAGAGCCTTGAGCATTAGGCAGTCCCTGTATACATGGCAGCAGGTGTGCACGCTGGAGGGAAGGCCCTCCTCTGCCACCTGCTGGAGACACACAAGAACATAATCACGACAACAAGTTACCCACATGGAATGTACAATAGTATTGCATAAACGTAAGGATATGTTACTCACTTGCACTCCAGTCACTAGTTATTCTGAAAACAAATGCAGTGCCACTCAGTCCTCGGTAAGCAGGCGTCAAAGGTGGCAATATGCAGTATTCAAACTCATCTGAAATGGCGTTTAAAAATATAAGTGACTTTTAAGTGTATTTTCAGAGGCTATTTTGAAACAACAAAAAACAAGAACATGTTCACACACATCAGACTTGAAGTGATGTTATCAGTTGCGTTGGATTCCGAGGATCCCGTGAAGTCCTCTAATGGTTTGTGTGTTGGGGTTAAACAGCTGAATGCGTGGTCAAGAGGTCGGCGGCCACCGCTGTTCTTGTAAACAAAGGTCTCATTGCTCACATGTGTGCTCGTGACCCCCTAACAGTGGCAGGTCACTGCTGAACGGTCCTTGGAGGAGGACGCAGCGTCGGCTACAAGGATGACGTTCAAATTAGGATACATGATATCTAATGACTGCTATTTGTACAAACTGAAAGCACTCGGTTTCCTCCATATTTTCTCATTTGATTGGTTTTCATGGAAATATTTTACTTACTGTAATTGTGGCTTCACTCCATGGGAGAAATTTGTCATAAAGTGTTTTGTTTTTTTTTTAGTTCTATGTGTTTGAAAATGGTATGGAGGCTGAATCAAATGCTTCGACAGTCACAGGTTGCCCCACTTGAGATTGAAATGATCAGTCCACTGCTTCCCTGATTGTCAAAAAACTGTTGGTGACTTTCCATCAGAGATCTAGCAAATAGGAACGAAAGGACTGTAACGTGCATGAGGGGCGGTTAGGTGGCAATTTGCAAAGAAAAATTAGGTCCAACCGCAAGGATGCCTGCTTCTACTTGGAGCTCATTGGGCATTTTACCTCGTAATTGTTCATCACAGGTCAGCAATTTGTACTTTGCACAATATCGTTGCTTCAAATCAAAATGGCCGACTGTCATACAGTCAACTTTTTCATGCAATGTCAGACTCCGTAAAAAACAAAACAAAAAACTACAGACATGTAACGTGAAGTTAATACATTTTGATTGTACCATAAATGTGCAAAGGTAATGTCAGATTCCATAAAAACAAAAAATGTAAAGCACCCGCGAGAGGGTTCTGTGTGTGGAACTTCATCCCAAAGTACCTCAAGTATGGTCGCAACACCGCCGCATTTTGTCTGGCTATAGCATTGTACATCCCCTGTGAGACACAGATCTTAAGTTATTTGAACCCTTTCTTGATTAAATTAATTTAATACAGAATGTCGACGCTTAGGAGAAAAGAAACAGTGTATGAAAGAGCCATACGGAGACATCTTTTAACATACACTACCATTTAGGGAGCAAGACACCCTTGCACAAAATGGTAAACACTTTGCTGAACCAGAAAGAGGAGCTCCATCTGATGGCCAAATCAAAAATGTAACGCCAGCTCAGTTGAGTCCACTACACTCAAAGGTATTTCAGTATTTTATTTTTAAAGGGGTTCCCTCCCCATTTTGTCTCCGATTTTTCGTGGAAAACGCATATCGAATGTTTATTTGCATCTTTTTGATGATATAATTTTTCATTATAATTTTCTATGTATAAATTCTGGAGGGCGATTTTCCCCGGTGACCCAGTAGTTAGAGCGTCGATCTCACAGTGCAGAGGTCGTGGGGTCGATCCCGGCTCTGGCCTGCCTGTGTGGAGTTTGCATGTCCTCCCCGGGCACTCCGGTTTCCTTCCACATTCCAAAAACAAGTATAGCAGGCTGATGTAACACTCTAAATTGTCCCGAGGTGTGAGTGAGAGTGCGAATGGTTGTTTGTCTCTGTGTGCCCTGCGATTGGCTGGCAACCGGTTCAGGGTGTCCCATGCCTACTTCCCGAAATCTGCTGGGAGAGGCTCCAGCACCACCCGCGACCCTTGTGAGGATAAAGCGGATCGGAAAATGAATGGATGGATGGATTTTCCCCACATGAATCCCGAGAAACGTGGCAGGTAACTTATGCTAAATTAAAAGATATTTGGCTCCCACTAGAGTGACTTTGGGGGTACAACAGCTTTCTGTCTGCACGAATGGAGGCGGAGTTACTCACGTCAAAGCCTTTCCAACAGCGCCCTCACCACGTCGGGAGAGATCCCGCCCGAACTTTGAACTTTAGTACCATGCAATGCGTAATAACAGCGCGACGCCTCTCGCCAGGCAATTCACATTTTATAGCGAGAGCGCTGTGCGGCAAGCTTTCCTTTAAAATTGTCTCGAAGCGAAACATGTCTGCGAAGCGACCGGTTACCTTGCTGGGCACCATGGCCTTTGGAGGCCGGGCGGACGCCGAGCAGAGTCTGGAGATGGCCAAGATCTTTCTGGACCGCGGACACAAACAGCTCGACACTGCACATATGTACATGGACGGAAAGTCAGAGGCCATCATGGGGGGCATGAACCTCCCCAAAACAGGTCATGTATTTTCATGTCATTGCCCGGGGGACGGAAATGGCACTAATTTGGTTGAATGGCCCATGTAAGCATGAGGGATTCCTCTGTTTCATACATTGGATTTATCTAATGGAAAAGAATTACATTTGCATCGTTATTTATGGGCTTGTCCGGGCTAAAGTTGTTGGGTACGCGCGTGACTCCTCATCAGGAAACGACACTCTTGATTCATGACCAGTGAGGAATAACAGTGCCAAATAATTTACACTCGTTACACTTCTATTTGAAGTTGTTATTTGGAGGTGCCACAATCGCAAACCTGTCTGTCGCAATCTTCGCTCTCTCAACTCTTTTACGATGCGGATGAGCGAGGAGGCTTCTTTATATTAGGCAGCCTGTATGAGTAAAATGTAAAATACAACTGGAGGTAGCTAATGGGAGTAGCAACATTTCCCTTTCGTGATAAACGCGCATACTTAATATACAGTAGTCTAATAGGTGCTGTCATTTAAAAATATGCAGTACTGTAGATATTTGTCGAAACGGAATACACTGCTGCGAATTTCTGTTGGAAAAATACTATTCATTCAAACAAACAAAATGGAGGACTGAAATGTTACGAAGTGATCGACTTGTGTCGTTTCCTTCTCTGGATCCAGTCAGCATTGCCACCAAGGCAAACCCGTGGGACGGCAAAACGTTGAAACCGGAAAGCGTGCGCTCTCAACTGGAGACCTCTCTGGAGCGACTGCGGACCGACTGCGTGGACCTCTTCTACCTGCACGCCCCCGATCACCTCAATCCAATCGCGGACACGCTCCGGGCTTGCGACGAGCTCCACAAAGAGGCAAGAGAACACCTTTTTATTCAGTTCAGACTCATTATGACAGGTCCCCGTGCACCTCATAATTGGTTTCAAAATGTCTCTCTCAGGGGAAATTCAAGGAGTTTGGACTGTCCAATTACGCATCCTGGGAAGTGGCTGAAATCGTGTGCCTGTGCAGGCAGCATAACTGGATTGTTCCCACAGTGTATCAGGTAATTCAATTGGTTTTGTCGATGGGGTGAGGAGGCAGGCTTTTTTTTTTCCAAGTTATTTTGACTGTGTTGAATGCAACCGTTTTTTTTTGTTGTTGCTCCTATTTTTTCAAAAGATTTTTGTGGTTACATATAATCTGCAGTTGTGAGACTGGTTGGATGTACCGGCAAATTTAAGAGCTGGCTTAAGTTACGCAATTCAAGCCTGTGACATTGTATCGTCATTAAATTGCATATTTTACACTGGCCTTTTCTTGTTTATTTTAACCCAAGGCTTAAAAGATTTCCTGAATGTCAGCATGCTGTGTTATTTTAACAATGAAAGGGTTCAAATAACCTCTGGCCTGTGTTTCAAAGGGGATGTACAACGCGACAACCAGACAAGTTGAGACGGAGTTGCTGCCATGCTTGAGGTACTTTGGGATGAAGTTCTACGCGTACAACCCTCTCGCAGGTGCTTTAGTTTTTTTGTTTTATGGAATCTGGCATTACCTTTTCATATCTGTGGTCCAATAAAAATGAATTAACATTTTCGTATTCTCTCACTTTTGTACCCATCAAAAAGGTTTTTTTTTTCTCCGAAATGACTTGGAAAGACATAATGGAACTAGAGTTTGGATTCTCTGTCCTAGGTGGCCTTTTAACTGGCAAATATCACTATGAAGACAAAGATACATCTCAGCCTGCAGGAAGATTCTTTGGTAACAATTGGGCTGCAGCGTACAGAGACAGGTACATTTCAAGCACTTTTGGATGTCATCATTCCCAAACATTAACTTGTTTCATTAATTTGACTCTGCCCCACCCCAAAAATTTATAAATATATATTGATGTTCTTCAGTATGGGAGCTGTTGCATCTTTATTTTTGGAAAACAAGGAAAAATATCGACTCAACCACAGAGCATAAGACATTTATTGGGGGGCCTTTTTTTGTATTTTTGTCTTACCACCAGTGTTTATATTTATAGTATTATATTTTTCAAATATTTTACTGTTAATTATTTTTAACAATTTACTAGAGACCTTTATTTGCACCTTTTTTCTTTATTAATCTTCGAATCAATTTTCTGCATTTTATGGATTATTAAATTTTGATTATTCTTATTTTTGGTTTTCTTAATTCATATTTTTGATTTACATTTCGTGGCAACACAAAAATATTTACTTGTAATTTTATAGGGAAGTTGTATTCCCCCCTCCCCCATTTACTAGTACTAGTAAAGATGACATTTTTGTTCCTTCAATTTGTTTGCAATATTAAAAAAACTGTAAATCGTGTGACTCACTCCCTGTGGCAACCCAAGTCACAATATTTTTTTAAAACGACATTACCGTATTTGGAATAAATGTGTTTTTAAACCCATCATTCACAAGTGTGTGTTTCTCTCTCTCTTGATAGATAGATAGAGACACACTTGTGGCAAAAATTAACCATTGCTACTTTAAGAGGAAATATTGGATTCTAATTAGGAATGAATTGAATTTGCATTGTGTGTAGGTACTGGAAGCAGAGTCACTTCCAAGCCCTAGAAGTGGTCCAAAAGGCCTTGGAGGGGGCATACGGCCCGACGCCGCCCACTCTGTTGTCTGCAGCCATGCGCTGGATGTACAAGCTCAGACAGAATCTGGCTGCCGCGGAGGAAGGTCCTCTGGATGAGAGGGTGGTGAAGGCTTTCGGGGACGCTTGGAACCTGGTGGCTCACGAGTGTCCCAACTATTTCCGATAGATGACGCAGAATGAAAAGTTGGGGATGATGGGCTCTCGGGTGAAATTTGGAATATTGACCTCAAATGCATGACAAGCGTTACACTTTGACCTTCTGTAAGTGGATGCGCATGTCCAACCTGAAAGTTTTTTTTGGGGGGGGGGATAAATATGGAATGACCTTTGGAGGACTTCATAAAGGTTCCAACTTCTCCACTGATCAAACCTAATTTGAATTTGCGCACACATTTTGCTCCCTTCCCTCTTTAACTCTAATTATGTTAAAAAATAAATTGTACAGCACACACAGTCTATTTTTCCGAAATGGATGACATTTCATTTTCAGATTTTCACTGTGAATTACTTGCTTAGTTGGTACATGTTATACAAAACATTTCTCCATAAGTAATTTTCTGAGCAATATTTCAGACCAGAGCTAAAGTCAACTTGAAAGATGTCAGTCCATGTATTTTGGGATTTTGGGATTTTTTGGGGGGGGGGGGGGTGCGGAGAAGTTATTTTGCTCCCTTCCCTCTTTAACTCTAATTATGTTGAAAAATAAATTGTTCAGCACACACAGTCTATTTTTCCAAAATGGATGACACTTCATTTTCAGATTTTCACTGTGAATTACTTGCTTAGTTGGTACATGTTATACAAAACATTTCTCCAACCAAATAAGTAATTTTCTGAGCAATATTTCAGACCAGAGCTAAAGTCAACTTGAAAGATGTCAGTCCATGTATTTTGGGATTTTGGGATTTTTTGGGGGGGGGGGGGGTGCGGAGAAGTT